>NC_086446.1:339281945-339464445 GCF_028390025.1 Pseudophryne corroboree
GGGGCCACCGCACCCCACACCGACCCCATAAATAATTACATATATGTCTGGGTCTGAATGCCCAGTGTAAGGCCACATGATAATGGCTCCTACAGAATCTGAGAGCCAGCTTACCTGGAGACACCCCTAACTTCCCCTATGGCACTTCTGGAGTCAGCAATCCCTCCTAATGCTGACCCATCCATGCCTCTCTAAATACAATGCACAAAATGGAAAGCTGCTCAATCAGATTGTAATGTCACTCAGGTGCTAAAAGGGAGGGGTAATTCTGTGTAAGAAAAAACAATTTGTGTTCCCTAATGCACACTGAGTGAGAAATAATAATACTACATAATAATCAGATAATACAGAGATCTTAGTTGCGTATATCTGCAGATATAGGGTTAAGCCCCCAGGCCGTTCGGCAAGGCGTCTCCGTCACTGGGGGTCCCTAACACTAGGTATGGGTCCGGGGTGCAGGACCCCATCACGTCGGCACAGGTCGGCTACCCCAGGTCAGCACACAAGTGAAAGTTAATAGGGGTTAATAAGAAGCACATAAGTGCTATATAAGTGAAGTGCGATTAAAAGAATACAAAAATATATATTTTCCTCTGTTAAAGCGCCTCTGCTGGTGGCCCTCCACTGGAAAACTGTTCCCCCACCTCCATCTCTTTCTGCTGCGGGGACACTGGGCTACACAGGGAGTAACATTGGGGTGTAGAGTAGGAACTTGATCCGAGGCACCAACAGGTCGGTTTTTTTACCTCACAAAAAAACGTTTTATTAACAGCCCATAGTAACAGTGGTGAAGTCCAGCATTGGGATAAGGCTTGGACCTGTAGCCCCAGCCACAGGGCACCATCTATGGTAATGTTCCCGCCCTGGAGCTGCATATCTCTCTCTCCCTCACTCCCAGTCAGTGTTTGGGCGCCATTACACAGAACAGCACTGTTCCTGGGACTGTTTGGGCAAATCCTCCTCTGTAAAGCCGCCTGCATGTCAGCACTGTGCATCTTGCAGGACACTTAAGTATTCTACATGTCTGTTGACAGTGTTAGTTAAGAAACAGTGCATTTGATCAGTGTTATATAGTACAAGTACCCTGTGATACACATCCAGTCTTTACTGTGCATTGATATATCTACTAAATATATAGCCATACTGAGTATTACTTTCTATTGCTAGTCCAGTGCAGTGTCATGTCATAATTTCTGCATTGTACATTGTGACTAATACCCCTTTTCCACTTGTAGCTCGGGTCGCAGCCAGGAGAACTGACACGGCTGCGACCCGTGCTAGAGCCCCCTTCTACACTAGCTCACCAACCTGGCATATTGCCGGGTTGGTGACGCTGACACGGCAGGGTCGGCGCTGGGAGATAACATGATCTCCCAGCGCCGCCCTTCCATACACTGCGACACGGCTCCCATTTACACTGCACAGCTTGCCGGGTTGAACACGTGTTCAACCCGGCAAGCTACCCGGGTAGGATTCCCGGATCACTTGATCCGGGAATTTGCAGGGGGGCCGTGTCCACTAGGAAAAAACACGGGTAAATGCACGCCGTTCATTTACCCGTGTTTTTAGAGTTAGTGGAAAAGGGGTATATATGTGAGTGCATGTAGCTGCTGTGTGACCTCCATTTCGTGTCTCTCACTCAGATTGCTATCCCTATATTCTATAACCTGAGGGGGCTAGGTGCATCAGGTTTATAATTTAATATAGGTAATTTACAGGATATACTTATTGTGTATTTTTCTCTGTGAATTTTAGTCACATATACCTCTTGAAATCCCTGTTTGTGCTGATACACTGCACAGGGGGTCCTTGTCAGGTATTGTGCTGCTGATATTGTACTGGGTTGCCCTGCATTGAGCTTTTGGATATGTCAGCTACAAAGGGCAACGGAGCTGGGGCTGATCCCACATTGCGTGGTGGTGACGCTGCAGACACATTTGAGGAAAACATATCAGCTGAGGTTTCAGGTTCTGGGGGTTCCTTACCCCCCCAGTGGAATCGTAGCAATGGGGGTTCAAAATGACCCACCTTGGGCTACCTTCTCCACGCTATTGAATACGCTGGTAACTAGACTAACGCCCCCTATGGGACCATATGTGCCGGTACAACCGCTTATGGTCCCCATATGGTTAACCCACCATGGGCAGATCAACTGTCTGCTCAGTTACAGCAATTGAACCAATTACTGACTACTCAGAAGTCTAACCCTCGCCCGCCTAAGACCAAGGGGTTCTCTAAGCGGGTAATGACTTCCTCACAATCCACCAACGGACCAGACACCTCATCTGATGAGGATGGCGCATATACTGACCCCACAGATTCTGACCCTGATGCTTCTGATGGGGAGTCTGTCTCACATGTGGATGTTCCTGACTTGCTGGAGGCTATCAGGCGCATTCTTCAAATTACTGATGACCCGGAGCCTGATACTGCTCCTAAGAAACCGGACAGGTTTAAACGTCAGAAAGTGGTTAAACAAGTTTTACCTCACTCTGACCATTTAGTTGACATACGTCAGGAGTTCTGGGAAAATCCAGGAAAGAAATTCACACCTCACAAGAAGATGCTGGCTTGCTATCCCCTCGCTGCGGAGTTGAGTAAAAATTGGGAAACATCCCCACCAGTGGATTTGCAGGAGACGCGGCTGGTGGTATCCTCAGCTCTGCCAGTAACTACCGTCGCGTCTCTGAAAGAACCAACGGATAAGCGTGTGGAGGGTTGTCTAAAGGCAATTTACACCCTAGCAGGTGCTGCACATCGGCCACCATTGCAGCGACTTGGGCTGCAGAGGCTATTGAAGGATGGGCTCATTGAAGCATGGGCTCAGGAGTTGAAAACTGAGATGTCTTCCAACGCTTCTGATCATGCTAGACAATGTCTATCGTATATTGTTGCAGCTTCTCATTACATTGAGGAAGCGGCTTCTGATGCTGGTATTCTGGTGGCCAAGGCTTCTACTACGTCCATACTGGCTCGCCAGATTCTATGGTTGCGGTCCTGGTCCGTGGATCTGGACTCTAACAAAACCTTGGCGGTACTCCCTTTTAAGGGAGACATCCTTTTCGGAGAAGACCTCAACAAGATAGTGGCTGACTTAGCTTCTGCTAAAACAGCTTGTCTACCTAGTACTGCTCCTTCAGTACCGAAGGCGAAGAGTACTTCTTTTCGCTCCTTTCGTCCTTTAGGGAATGCAAAGGGTCAGGCGTACCCAAAATAGGCTCGCACTTCCAAACCCAATAAACCCAAACAGGCCTGGGCTGCCCGTCAGCCTGCTTCCAAGACTGACGGGGCGGGCCTCCCTCTGGGGGATCCCAGGGTGGGGGGCCAACGTCTAGGTTATACCCAGGAATGGTTGAAGACCACTTCCGATGCCTGGGTACGGGATGTCGTCACTCGAGGTTACGCCGTATCCTTCTAAAATCGTCCCCCTCATAGATTTTGCCTGACAGATGTCCCTTTGGATCAGGTGAAGGCAACAACTCTTCATTCGGTGGTACAGTCCCTCCTGGACACAGGAGTGGTAGTACAGATGCCTCTGGCTCAGAGAGGCACGGGGTACTATTCACCGCTGTTCCTAGTCCCGAAACCAAATGGGTCCTCTCGGCCCATTCTCAACCTCAAGTCCTTGAACAACTTTGTGAGGGTCTCCAAGTTTCGTATGGAAACTCTTCGCTCTATTGTGCTGGCCTTGGAACCGGGGGATTATATGGTCTCCCTGGACATACAAGATGCTTACCTGCATATTCCCATTGCAATGTCACATCAGCAGTACATGAGATTTGCGGTTGGCAACCTCCATTCCCAATTTCAGGCGTTACCTTTTGGTTTGACCACGACTCCGCGAGCCTTCACCAAGGTTATGGCGGTAATAATGGCTGTACAGAGGGCGCCATCCAGAGGGCGCCGCGCCATGGCAAGATCCGCCACAGTGCCCCCCGCTGTGCCCGCCGCTGGTCCCCCGCTTTGAAGGGAACCAGACGCTACGCGTCTAGTTTCCCTTCATGGAGAGGACCTGTGCTGTGCGGTGCGCAATGACGTCATCGCACACCGCACAGCATAGTGGCACAGACACTAGGGGTCATAATTGACCTCTAGTGTCTATGCTGTGCTATGGGAGAGACGTAATGACGTCTCTCCCATAGATCAGAGGACAGGAGAAGAGCGGCGGAGGGGGAGGTCTGGAATCAGGAGTGGGGATTGTAAGTATACTTTTATTTATGTTTTATTTTTCTTCCAGCGGCGCTACAGGGGCACAAATGGGGGCGTAACTGACCATGCCCCCATATGAAGCCACGCCCCTATTTTTTGCCCAGGGCGCCACAAGGCAAAAACATTTGCAGGCCAGACCAAAAGTTGTATTTAGGAAGGCACCCGATTTGAAACCGAGATTAGTCCACAGCCATATCCCTCCCAAACGAACAACACAGATGACCATTGACAATACCATACCAAAAAAGGGTTTCTACCACTGTGGCACCTGCATGGGGTGTAGGAATTCGAGAACCACTAGCACCAAACCACAAATGGGATTTAAATACAACAATACAGGCAAATCATACGACATCAAAGATAGACTAACATGCAATAGCAAAGGGGTCATATACCTTTTAGATTGCGCATGCATGAAACAATATGTAGGCAGGACAACAAGACCACTCAAAGTAAGAATCAGCAAACATATTCGCAATATAAAACGAGGGTATGAGGACCACTTTTTATCCAAACATTTCAAAGACTACCATAATAACGACTCCCGCTCACTACAATTTATAGGGATACAAGAAGTACACTAGAATTGGAGGGTAGGTGACTACACAGAGAGGATCATCACCATCGAACTACGATGGATGTATAAACTCAAGACACTGTCACTACATGGACTGAATAGGGACAATGTAGTGAAACCCATTATTTGTAAAAAAAAAAAAAAAAGACACTAGTCGCATTATCCATCAATATTGAATAGTAAGGTCACACCAAGTGTAAAGATCAGATTTGGTTCCGAGAGTTCAGGCAATCATTTTGCTACGAAAGATTCTTTCCAGAATCCATTTACGTATACAGTAATATATAGAGGCGGTTATTGCATTATCTATATACACAATTAACAGATAGTGATCAAGGAGAATAGATCTGAACAGCATACATGCATTTATATGACAGGTTTAGGCACAAGGCGAAATGGGGACAACAGATGATTTCCAGCACCTTAATAGACTATACAGTTATATCTAATCTCAATCCACAATTACATTATTAACTGCATAGAGACAACAGAGGATTTCCAGCACCTTAATATACTATACATGTATATCTACTCTCATTTCACAATCACATTATTAACCGCATAGGACATTCTACGGATAATTGACAAGTCCCTTATTAATACATTAGGTGTTTACTCATTTATTGACCATGGTTCCAGGAATAATAAACATTTAATCTGCTTAACAAAACAACAAATGTTAGAAGCAGCAGATGATGTACCTTTCAGCAAATGGAATAAATGAACTTTTCTGACTGACAGTGCTATCAACCAATCGGGACTCAATTACATGGACCAATGAGAGAGACATATTTGAGATCCACAGGAGGTGGGGGATTTGAGATACAACCCTTTATAAGGAGCATTCATAGAAGGGACATGTAACTACTCCCAGAGGAAGGCCCCAAGTGGGCTGAAACGCGTTGGAGGAACACACAACTGAAACCCCAAACCAAGTATGAGGACCTGGTGGAATCCGTGCACGGAGGAATGACCGTGCACTACGCTGGGAACACGTGATCAAGGAATCCGGAAGCAAAGGCTCGCAAGGCAGCACCAGAGGAAGAAGCCGGTGAAGGGAGGACACGAACGGAGGTGTGAGGTGAGTAGAGCTGACCTCCGTACACGGCGGGGGTGTGCAGTGAGCGGTTCGTGGAGCTGCGGCTGTTCAACATCCCTTGCCAAGACAGGTCCTGCGCTCACGGCTGACTGGTATCTAGGGTTTCAGACCTTGGTGCCTTATCCTGTAGGTCTCCCTTCCGGATTTTTCACCGTGACCGTGCGGTTCTTAGAACTCACCCTGGTTATCTACCTAAGGTGGTGTCATCTTTCCACCTTAACCAAGAGATTGTGGTTCCGACCTTTATCTCTCCTGATTTGTCCTCCAAAGAACGGTCTTTGGATGTGGTACGGGCTCTCCGTATCTATGTGACGAGAACTGCCTCCCTTAGGAGATCTGTTCCTCTCTTTGTCCTTTTTGTTTTTCACAAACGTGGCTGGCCTGCTAATAAGCAGACCTTGGCCAGATGGATTAGAATGGTGATTGCACAAGCTTATGTATAGACTGGACTTCCAGCTCCTGCTACTATCAAGGCCCATTCTACTCCGTCTGTTGGACCTTCTTGGGCGGACCGCTGTGGCGCATCCCTCGAACAATTGTGCAAGGTGGCTACGTGGTCCTCAGTGAACACATTCATTAGGTTCTATGCCTTTGATACTTCCGCCTCCCAGGATGCTTCCTTTGGACGCCAGGCTCTTGTGCCCGCTACAGTGCATCCCATCCTAGGAGGAACTGCTTTAGGACATCCCCGATGTTATTCCCTGTGGAATACCAGTGTACCCCGCTGCAGGATATTTATGGTAAGAACCTACCTTTGTTAAATCTCTTTCTGCGAGGTACACTGGATTCCACAGGGTGCCCACCCTACCGCACTTAGCTTCTTTGGGTTTGTATGGCATTTGCCGCTGGTACCTTCTCCTCTCGTGAGAATGTGGTTCGCTGTGGCTACTAACTGTTAATGTCTCTTTTACCTGCTACTGCATTGGACTGGTTAACAAAACTGAGCTCCAGTGCCTGGAGGCGGGGATATAGAGGAGGCAGTGCAAGGCATCCTGGGAACAATTAAAGCTTTAGCCTGTTGGAGCCTCGGATCCAGATCCAACTCTCCACCCTGATTTTATTCCCTGTGGAATCCAGTGTACCTCGCAGAAAGAGATTTAACAAAGGTAAATTCTTACCATAAATCTCCTTTTTTGCTTTCACAATACTTGTTACTTCTTTCGCAAACCACACTGGCATCATTTTCCTTTTTGGCATGCATCATCAGTAAGGCTTTGAGAATATACAGTATTTCAAACTCTGTTAAAAGTATAAGGTTTTAATTACACATTTAAGAATGACTTGTCTTTAAAATTGGTATCTATAAGCTATTTTTATACAAGGGGAACCCTTACAATCTGTCTGCTAGGGGTGTTTTTTTTTATTCTTTACATAGTTTATGGCAAGAACTAACTTTTAGAGATGTTAAATGTTACAACATAATCTAGATCTGTTTAATTTAACGGCACATGAGTTTCAGACGATTGACTGATAGCAAGCTGTAAAATCCAGGCTATGCTACGCTAAGCCTGTCTGGGTGACTAATTTTGCTATGTTATACCTGTTTGTACTAATTCTCCAGGCCTAACTGCAGGGTGACACCAGCTGATATACTGAAAATGAAATTAGAATTACTGCAACTGTTGCTAGTGCTTTAATATGTGAAGTTTTTTTTTATTTATATAACTGCCATTTTGTTTGTCTTCAACTACAGATAAGTAATTACAGTGGTCCTTCATAACAAACCGATACATGGGCCATGATGAAGACATGATTCATGGCAAATTTTGTGAGCATGCCTTCTCCCACTTCATGGGAGCAGTGGGGGGATTCGTGAGAGGTTGTCTACTGTCCCGGGATCTGGGAGAACACCCCAAAGATAAAGATTTTCCCAGACATTCCGCTACAGTAGGAAAGTATGGATAATAAGTAATGCTAAGAGACCAGATTAATTCTACATACATATCTGTATAATTTCAGCTTTCCATGCATGTGGCATAGCAATGTGCTGTAGCGTTTGGAGAAAGGATCTGCACACTCCCACCCATTCCCAGTTGGTACAGAAGTGTGCATGCTGTCACAGAGCACTGGTATACCACCAATAGCATATATGAAAAATCATAGTACTTATCAGTGTCAGTGTGAAGAGAGCCAGTCATCCTCCTACCTAATGGCCGTTTCGGTGCTCACAAAACACCTTACTCATGCTGCTGTGTCCCAAACACCCCCCTTCCCTGCCACCCCCAGACTCCATCACATCACCTAAAATCTGTCCCCCTCCCCAAACATCACCCTCACACTGACATCATGGTTGGTTGCTTCCTTCTCTTCTCCCATCTTCCTAGCATTGGGTCACGTCAGTGTCCAGGGTACTCATGCATTATAATTTTGGCCCGTAAGCATTGTGAATAAGATGCACATTCTATACAAACCTGTCTGGCAGTATGCATAATGTGGCTTAGTCACAAACATCTATCACTGTTAATCATCATACACTATACCTGTTATCCAACTTTCGTTATCGCCCATCACTTGATATTCATCATCTCACACCCCTCGAATCCATCTTCCTCCCACTACTGTTATTTATTACCCTGCTTAATTATGTACCTACATCATCTCTATGAGTTTGTTTCCTAACTATCAGCTCTTACACATATGTCCCTTATAACCTTTGATTACGTTCGGTAGGTGTCAAACCTAAGACCATAATGCCAGCCATTCACTGGCAGATGGAAGTCACCATCAGACCAACAAACCAATTATCTGACATTGCCATACATCAGGCATGTCCAAACTGCGGCCCTCCAGCTGTTGTGAAACTACATATCCCAGCATGCCCTGACACAGTTTTGCTGTCAGAGAATGCTAAAGCTGTGTCAGGGCATGCTGGGATGTGTAGTTTCTCAACAGCTGGAGGGCCGCAGTTTGGACATGCCTGCCATACATTGTCAGATAATTGGTCTATTTCTCTGATGGTGAGTATATCCACTGTCAGTTCTAAGCACCAATTATCACATCTGTTGAGCATGTTGAAATCTTTTTCATGTTTGATCTTCCGATAATTCGTGTTTGGTTGCGGCCATACACTATACAGTTATCGGCCTGATAAGCTGATAATTGCAGTATTTGGCCACCTTTAGTCTTATTGTTGCAAAAACTATCTCCATACTTGGCAGTTCCTTGAAACAGAAAAGTGTAACACATGCCTTATAATACCCGCAATGCCCAGTCACCCCCACACATCCCACACACCCTATACCCAGAAACCCCCATTCACCCCCACACATCCTACACCCACTCTGTACCCAGACACCCCCACATATCCCACACACCCTGTACCTAATCACCCCCACAGATTTCACACACCCTATACCCAGTAAACACCCACACCAAGTCACCCCCACGCATTATACACCACAATCTCACCATCCTATTACCCTATCCTTAATACCTAAACCCCTAATCACCTAAACTAACTCTAATACCCTAACACTAAAGGGCAGATTGGATGGGCCACGTGGTTCTTATTTACTGTCAAATTCTGTGTTTCTAACATACTGGCTGCTTTTCCACTTTAAAGCTATGCATTATTTAACGTTACATATTGAACCATAAACACATTAACAGTCTCTTATTGATAAGCAGAACACAAAACCCCAATTACTAGAATACAGAAGACACCCTAGTAATAGTAGTAATCCACCTTACATGCCTGCTACTTTTAATCCTACCTTCATGACGCTAGTTGTTTGGCTCTCTAAATCATTTGGTAGCAGTATTGCTAGGTGCTCCATTAGTGATGCTGGTGCCTCAGTTGAGGTGCCATTTATTGTGGATCCTTGTTAATCTACCAGAAGCCTCGATCCTGGCACCTCTGACCCTGACTTCATTGGGGCAATCATGGGGGTTAATTCAGAGTTGATTGCAGGAGCAAATTTGTTAGCAGTTGGGCAAAACCATGTGCACTGCGGGGGGGGGGGGGGGGGTAGATATAACATGTGCAGAGAGAGTTAGATTTGGGTGGGTTCTGTTGATTCTGTGCAGGGTATATACTGGCTGCTTTATTTTTACATTGCAATTTACATTTCAGTTTGAACACACCCCACCCAAATCTAACTCTCTCTGCACGTTATATCTGCCCCCCTCCCCTGTAGTGCACATGGTTTTTCCCAACTGCTAACAAATGACAGAAAACTTCAGCGTACATAAGTTTTCACCCCCCTAAAGTCAGTACTTTGTAGAGCCATCTTTTGCGGAAATTACATCTGCAAGTCGCTTTGGATAAGTCTCTATGAGCTTGCCACATCTTGCCACTGGGATTTTTGCCCATTCCTCAAGGCAAAACTGCTCCAGTTCCTTCATGTTGGATGGTTTCTGCTTGTGAACAGCAATCTTAAAGTCTGACCATAGATTCTCAATTGGATTGAGATCTGGTCTTTGACTAGGCCATTCCAACACATTTCAATGTTTCCCCTTAAACCACTCAAGTGTTTCTTTAGTAGTATGCTTCGGGTCATTGTCCTGCTGGAAGGTGAACCTCCATCCCAGTCTCAAATCACAGGCAGACTGAAACAGGTTTTGCTCAAGAATATCTCTATTATCTATATAGCACCATCCATCTTTCCCTCGACTTGAAACAGTTTCCCACTCCATGCTGCTGAAAAACATCCCCACAGCATGATGCTGCCACCACCATGTTTCCCTGTGGGGATGGTGTTCTTGGGGTGATGGGATGTGTTGGGTTTGCACCAGACGTAGTGTTTTCCTTGGTGGCCGAAAAGTTAAATTTTAGTCTCATCTGACAAGAGCACCTTCCTCCATACATTTGGGGAGTCGTCCACATGCCTTTTGGCAAACTCAAAACGTGCCTTCTTATTTTTAACACAAAGTAATGGCATTTTTCTTGCTACTCTTCCATAAAGCCCAGCTCTATGGAGTGTACAGTTTATTGTGGTCACATGCACGGATACACCAGTCTCTGCTGTGGAACTCTGCAGCTCCTTCAGGATTACCTTTGGTCTCTGTGCTGCCTCTCTGATTAATGTCCTCCTTGCCCGGTCTGTGAGTTTTGGTGGCCAGCCCTCTCTTGGCAGGTTTGTTGTGGTACCATGTTCTTTCCATTTGAAGATGATGGATTTGATGGTGCTTCGGGGGATCATCAAAGATTTGGATATATTTTTTTTTTAACCCAACCCTGACTTGTACTTCTCAACAACTTTGTCCCTGACTTGGTTGGAAAGCTCCTTGGTCTTCATGGTGTTATGCCTCTTGCTTAGTAGTGTTGCAGCCTCTGGGGCCTCTCAGAAAAGGTGTGTTTATATTGACAGATCATGTGACACTTAGATTGCACACAGGTGGACTTCATTTCACTAATTGTGACTTCTGAAGGTAATTGGTTGCACCAGAACTTTTGAGGGGCTTCATAGCAAAGGGGGAGAATACATATGCACATGCTAATTTTCAGATTTTTATTTCTAAAAAATATTTTTTATAAACATTTTTCTCATTTCTCTTTACCAACATAGACTATTTTGTGCATATCCGTCACATAAAATTCAGATTAAATTAAATTACAGGTTGTAATGTAACAAAATAGGTAAAAAGCCAAGGGGGATGAATACTTTAGCAAGAAACTTTATATAGTTATTCCTACCTTACCTGTACAGGAATTAGTGATCCCACCACTTCCTCCAAATGTCACAATGCTGGATATCCTACTGGCTCTTACCAACCAGCAGATAGTGCACCCAGACTTATTCAGCTGTGACGGCGTCAGTACTACAGGACTTATTATGCAAATTTATCTCTTACACTTTACTGAAATCTCGAGTACAAATTACCAAGTAAATATTTCTGAACACACACACCATGTATTTGTTTACTATGAGGGTAATTCAGATCTGATCGCAGCAGCAAATTTGTTAGCAGCTGGGCTTGGACAAAACCATGTGCACTGCAGGCGGGGCAGATATAACATTTGCAGAGAGTTAGATTTGGGTGGGTTATTTTGTTTCTGTGCAGAGTAAATACTGGCTGCAATACAGAGACTCTGGGTGTCCTTTAGTTATATATTGTCACATGAAGGTATCCTTTGCTAGCAAGCCTGCGATAAAAAGTGCTGTGCGTATCAGAAGCTGAGGTATCGTCAAAAGTTTTCTTGAGCTTCTTAATTGGTCTTGGTGTAGTTGTTCTTAGACAGTCCAACAGGAACAGGAATCCCCAATTAGTCCTATAGTGTTTACAAGACTTTTAAGGGGAATTCCAAATACAAGGATTATTGTTTAATTGTTTCTGTATTTTATATTTTTTTTTTATTCTACAATTTTATAAAATGCTAAGACATCATTTTTAATCTGAGGCTAATTTATACAAGAGACTTGTGTCATTGAAGGTTTAAACATTGTTATATTGTATGGGTTCAATTCTTTGAGGTGGGTGAATTGCTATTGCACCATACAGGGACTCGCGGCTAATTGAATTGAGCCCTATAAATGCAGGTTACCCCATTTTTATAATGGGACAGGTTACCCCATTTTTATAATGATCTTCTATACATTTGTTAATTCAGTTTTATCTTTAAACATGGAAGAATCACCAGACACTAGTTGGAGGACATATATCACTAGATGTTCCCCCTAGTAAGTAAGAAATAAAGTTGAAAAGGTAGATTAAGATATGGATATAATACCGTATAAAATAAAGGTTAAAAAAAACGTTTTTCATCATTTGTGCTTGAAGCAGGCCTATGAAAGTGTTTTTCCTTTGTCTTGAGCACTAGTGGATCAGAAAGTCTGGGCATATGCATTGACTACATCGTCCGTTTTTTGAATAGTCTTTTAGAAATGTGTGGCTATAACATGAAGAGATCAACCAGTTCCGCACCAAGAGTTGCATATCTTTTTACATATTTGTTTGCATCTTTAGTGTTGTGACAGTGTTACAAGTTTTGGCAGTATCTGTATAAGACTGGGTACACCCTATGCTAATGGATCCAGTTACCACATTAGTGTGTATGTTTACCAATCAGCTGCTTGATGGGGGTCATTCTGGCCCGTTCGCACGCGGCAGTTCATTACAAACGGGTCGGGACTGCGCCTACAATGCGCACGCGAGTCGTTGCCCAGCGACAGCCGTTGCTGGGCAACGACCAGAAGAGAGAAGAAAGTGATCGCTCGCGCGATCGCAAGAAGATTGACAGCGGGGAGGCGTTCCGGGGCGGATACTCACCGTTTTCCGGCGTGGAGATACGAACGCAGGCGTGTCCAGGCGTTTGGAAGGCGGTTGTCTGACGTCAATTCCGGGACCTTCATCGCTGAATCCATCGCACAGGGTAAGTAACTGCAGGGCTGGTCTTGTTCTGCACAAAACTTTTTTAGCATAGGAGGGCTGCACAAGCGTTCGCAGCCCTGCTATGCTAAACTACACTCCCCCATAGGCGGCGTCTAGTTGATCGCACGAACAGCAAAAAGTTGCTACGTGCTATCAACTCGGAATGACCCCTGATATGTCTTGGCAGTCATCACAACTGGGCGGGCATTTGAATTTGTGATGTCAGTCCAAACAACCAGTGTGTGGGCTGTCAACAGGTCGTCAATAAACACAGCCAGACATGCCCATATATATCTGCAAGGGTATGCGGTTAATATACTGCCCATTGGGAACCTGGCAGTCGCAATTTCGATGTCGGATCCCGACTAGGGTACTATACCACCGCCGGAATACCAGTGAGGTAGGTGACTCCCCCTGTATGAGTGTCCACGACACCCATAGAAGGAGAATAGCCCGCAGTGTGACCGCAAGGGGCTTCACTGCACTCACCCCCCCGCCGGCATACTGCCGGACAGGATGCCGATATCTGTATCCTCACATTCAGGATCCCACGCGGCGGTATCACACACCCGCCATGACCTACAGAAATATCACCTGTTCAATGTACCCAGCTTAGAGAGTGTAACATTTAGGTTGTATCTGTATGCACAGCTTATGTTGTCCTTTCCGGTTGGATTCTGGGTATCAGGATTGAGCCAGCTGTCCCAAATGATGGTCCATATCTCCTGGGTGTGGTTTAGCATCCAGATTCTGAGCCTAATTCGGACCTGATCGCAGCAGCAAAATTGTTCTCTAATGGGCAAAACCATGTGCACTGCAGCTGGGGCAGATATAACAGTTGCAGAGAGCGTTAGATTTGGGTGGGGTGTGTTCAAACTGACATCTAAATTGCAGTGTAAAAATAAATCAGCCAGTATTTACCATGCACAAAAATAAATAAAAAACACCCAAATCTAACTCTCTCTGCACATGTTATATCTACCCCCTGCAGTGCACATGGTTTTGCCCATTACAGAACAATTTTGCTGCTGCGATCAGGTCTGAATTAGGCCCTCTGTCTTCCAACCTACTGGATTCCCTGCTGTAGGTGACCCAAAGTCTGGAAGTGGGTGGCATAATCATGAGAGTTTGGTACAAATGGTGGTCTTCTCCCAGAATTAACTTCAGATTTTGGGACTAAGTGGGGCTTTAGACCAACCAACATTTATGTTTTTGAGTAACCAATTGCTGAAGTCCAACATCACATTAACTGACTCCTATTGATATTACCAGGCAGGCTTAATCTTTTTTAGCGTGCCTTGTCCCCCACTCAATTCACACCAGACATCATCTGGGTTTTGTTTCAACTGTAATTTGCAGTAAATGATAATGGTTATGATGATTCCAGTGCAATATTATCTGGCAGCGCCATCATTTTGAGTCCACACATTGCGGTCTTATATTGGCCGCAATAGCTAAGTAGACAGCCTAACTATTGATCATATGACAAGATGCAGCTACAGTTGGAAATGAAACTATTAAAGGGCTATTAAATTGTTAGTTACTGAGGTCTTGGCATGCCTTCCTCCCTCCCAACTTTGAAACTTCCCACATAAAAGGATCTTCCCAGCCCTTTGGCTGGTCAGACCGAGAAAGCAAATGTGTAATCACAAAAAAAAAATCTATATCTTCAGACTCCATCGAGCTCCCACCCAGGACCACTCCTTAATAGTTTGTACACTTTATTTAAGTTTCCTCTTAAAATACTGCTCAGTTTGGCATGTTTTACATTATTCACATGGATGTTGGGAGATACCGGAACTGTCTTTACTACATTTGTCACTTTGTGTTTTGAATATATTTATTTGGCTAAAAATGTACCTAGAAATGCACGTTACCTATTAAATTGTATGTGGGAAATGCACAAAACAACCCATTAAAAGTAGATTAACCGTCCCCCATTGCAAGCACGTCTGAACCTTTTTTAACTATTTAAATCACTTTACTAATCTTGCACATTCATGTACCTCTTATGTACTCTGAAAGGTGTCAGGTCAAGATCTGGGCAAAGGACACAGCAGGTAGTCATGTCATCAGCATGTCGACAGTTAAGATTTGACATTGAACATGTAGGTGTGTGCATAATGTCAACGTGTTCACAATGTTGACATCTGAAATGTTGACATTCTGCACTGACCGTAAGCGGAGGGTTAGGCAACAGGGGGAGGGAAGATTAGGCACTAGGAGGAAGGTTAGGATTAGGCTACATGAGGAGAGGGTTAGGGAGCGGAAGGGAAGTTTAGGCACTAGGAGGAGTATTGGGATTATTCATACTTAGGGCAGGATGTAATGAAGTTCGAGTTCGGCGGCCGTATGGGATGCCGACCGAACTCTGACGGTTTTTTTAAAGGGGCAGTCATGTACAAGGCATGGTTTAGCCTTGTATATGATTGCCCCTTTAAAAAAACATCCGAGTTCAGCAGGCATCCCGCAAGGTCACCGAACTCGGACTTCATTACATCCCGACCTTACTGTTGGAAGATGCACAGCATCCGTGGTAACTAGTCCTGACATTACCACTGGACCTGGAAGACACTGCTGGACCCGACGTACCAGGTAAGTCACTGTTAGGCCACCAATCATGGTTACATGTCATTAGTGTTGACCACACCCAAGGACAAATAGGCCCAGGATGGTTCATTATATTTTTATACATAGATGTGGTCAGGGGACTTGCTGAAGACTTGTTCAAAGGTGCTCTTTACTGATGAGCATTGAGCTGTGGGCAATACAACAAAAGCAACCTATGGGGAATTTTTTTAAATCTGAGCCTAGAATTAATCCTCTGACTATCCATAATCTATTAGAAAAAGTAATTGTCAAAATTGTACAACAGATGTACTTGTAACAAAATATTCCATGTATGCTCCTACTTGTCCCCCCAGCTCTTACAGACGTGCAAGTCTGCATTTTGGTTTTTGGGTACTTGCCTATGAAAATTAATCTTTTCCTTCCTTAGTAGTATTACAAAAAAAATAATACAGCAGTAGTACTCCCTCTTTATAAAATCAGCTTAAATCATAGGCCAAGACTGGTGTTTTAGTGAGGTGTTGTAAAGAGGGTGACATATTACTAAGTTAATACAGGTTGAGTATCCCTTATCCAAAATGCTTGGGACCAGAGGTATTTTGGATATCGGATTTTTCCGTATTTTGGAATAATTGCATACCATAATTAGTTATCATAGTGATGGTGACCTAAGTCTAAGCACAGAATGCATTTATGTTACATATACACCTTATACACACAGCCTGAAGGTCATTTTAGCTAATATTTTCTATAACTTTGTGCATTAAACAAAGTGTCTCTACATTAACACAATTCATTTATGTTTCATATACACCTTATACACACAGCCTGAAGGTCATTTAATACAATATTTTTAATAACTTTGTGTATTAAACAAAGTTTGTGTACATTGAGCCATCAAAACACAAGGGTTTCACTATCTCACTCTCACTCAAAAAAGTCCGTATTTCGGAATATTCCGTATTTCGGAATATTTGGATATGGGATACTCAACCTGTACATTCAAATACAAGAAATATAATATATTTTGTGATATTAAAGGACATTATTGTCAACTGTAGGCATCTGGAAGATCCTCTGGTATGTAATGGCCTGTTTTAGGCTGAAGTGAAGGAATTATATAGTCACTCTTTTCAATTATAAGCAGAGCTGCAGGGGAAAAAATACAGCAATTTTCTTCTTTCCACTCCTTTTTAAAGTATAATCTAAGCCTTTTCACATTATTTTGTGTGCATTTACCCCTGTAGTGACGGGCAGTACTTGGACTATGGGTTTGCATGAAAGGCCTGTGGAACCAATTGTGGATATGTGCACTTAGGACTGTTCAGGGAACACTGTGTCTCGAAATAAGATGCAAGGGAGGCTTGTGCACTCAGCCACATCTTAATTTCCTTTTCAATCTTGCCGTAATTAATTTCACAAACTGAATCTTGTGGATGCTGCAGGTTTTATTTTGCCGTTCTAATTTCTGTCCATCTGTCATGTGTAAACTCCACGTTTCTTTGCAATTGCCAGCGGTGTTTCAAAGGGTTTATGTAACATTTTTGGCAAAGGCCCTAAAGCACATGTATTGGGGTCCTCAAGTTTTCCTAGCTGCTAGAATTGCTTTATTGCCATGTTCCTCTGGTTCTGTATCCCATTTACCTGTGGAGAAGTTTGCATTAATTGCTGGAGTGATTCTTAACTTCTTATTTTAATTGTATTTAGCTGGATGTGGCGGCATAGCTATAAAATGACAAAAGTTAATTTCCTTGGTTGCCATAAATAAAATATATTTATATATTGGGGTGCATAAGGAGCTTGCTGCCTCCTGGTGGTGACTTGCTTTCATGCCTGATTTGTATATTTCAGCCAGTGCTGTGGCCTATGTCCCAATGTGCATGAGGGGTGATTTGTATTAATAAAGCGGTGCAGGAATTGATGCATGGCTCCCTCACTGTGAACAAGCTTTTTGTGGTTGCATGTATGTGGTGACTCTGAAGGTAGAGTGGGGGACATTTGACCTCATTTATTAACCTAAGGAGGTGCTATTGAGTTGAGAGGACTCGGGGTCAGCTGGAAGGCAGCGGTCACATGCCGGTCACATTCAGCAGGTCATTCCTTTTCTGAGACAGAAAGCAATCGTCTAGAACAAACCCTGGCAGCCTTATTCCTACAAGGTAATTCTTATAAATGAGAGCAGACACCAAGCAAGATCCAGAAGGGGAAATAGAGCAAGGGCAAGGAAATGTGCTGTGAAGCTAGCACAGAGAGCTTAGCCAAGCCAAGTACAGAAATATTTTAAGATTGCTATCAGCAAAGATTTAATCCTATATGTGAATTGTATAGCACAAGAGAAGTTCTAGCAATAGCTACTGGAAAAGCTAGATTTACAGAAGTACACAGGAAATAGTCTCCCAGGGGTCCTGATCTCAGTTTAAGCTTTTGTATCGCTACATGTAATCCAGCAATTCCGGAATTTGTTACTGCCAAGGTATTAGTGAATATTTTAAAAAATAGTTTATCGATCACATAGGTGGTGTTTGTTAGGTAGTGTCCTTTCTTTTACCACATTTTTAGTTGAATTATCAACACATTTTTCATTTATTTAATAACAGTTTCTTACAAAGCGCTACATGTAATCCAGCATTCCGTTGCGCTTTACAATTGGAACAACAGTAATAGAACAAAACTTGGTAAAAACAGACAGACATAGGAACTCATATGGTTTCACCTTGGTTCTCCAGTCACTGATCAAGCATTACATATTTTAGTAAATACAAGTAGAATAAATTGAATGTGCTCGCTAATTGGCTTTGGGGGCACAGTAGTCTGCACATGCCTAGTCAAAATTACTTGTAAAAGACTGGTAAGAAGAAAAAAGTGAAATGACAGTGTAAGCTGTACTTTGACCTACCACTTCAGGATAATTAGAAAGTTCTTAGCGCTGGCCCAGATGATCCATTCTCCCTATGCACCCATAATTTGCTACCCTCTTGTGGGCATTTTCTAAAATGGTATGCCCAACTACAGGATGAGGGTGAACTTTCTGCACTGGCTTAGTCATACAAAAGCCCTGTTCTGTTAGCTGTACATGTCACATGTTTTGTTGGGCCATCTGCGATGATCCAGATTAGGGGTCAACACATGTAGAAGAATGTAGCTATTTGGGTTTAGCTGAGAACTGCAGACCAGAATGAAGAAAAGGAGCCAGTATTTGGGCTCCAAAGGCCACTCATTTTCTACACCCGAGAAAATCCTGTTTTATACTGTATGTTGTTACACTTTTTTTCATGATACCTCCCACGATGGCTTTAAATAGGATAACATATAATATTTATTTTACTTAAGGTCTGTTTCAGAATTAGAAACGCATTAGTATTTGTAGTATTTATTTCTCTAATAGTATGAGATTAAAACGAGATTTATGGTAAGAACTTACCTTTCTGCGAGGTACACTGGGCTCCACAAGGATAGACATTGGGGTGTAGAGTAGGATCTTGATCCGAGGCACCAACAGGCTCAAAAGCTTTGACTGTTCCCAGAATGCACAGCGCCGCCTCCTCTATAACCCCGCCTCCCTGCACAGGAGCTCAGTTTTTAGTTAACCAGCCCAATGCAGTAGCAGGTAAAAGAGACAACAACAGTTCGTAGCCACAGACAACACAATTTCACCCCAGGAGAAAGTGTCAGCGGCTAATGCCATACCAACCCAAAGAAGCTAATTGCGTCAGGGTGGGCGCCTTGTGGAGCCCAATGTACCTTGCAGAAAGAGATTTAACAAAGGTAAGTTCTTACCATAAATCTTGTTTTCTGCTGCGGGGTACACTGGGCTCCACAAGGATAGACATTGGGGATGTCCTAAAGCAGTTCCTTATGGGAGCGGACGCACTGTAGCGGGCACAAGAACCCGGCGTCCAAAGGAAGCATCCTGGGAAGTGGCAGTATCGAAGGCATAGAACCTTATGAACGTGTTTACTGAGGACCACATAGCTGCCTTGCACAATTGTTCAAGGGTCGCACCACGGCGGGCCGCCCAAGAAGGTCCGACAGACCGAGTAGAATGGGCCTTAACGTGAGCAGAAGCAGACAGACCAGCCCTCACATAAGCATGTGCAATCACCATTCTAATCACTAATCCACCTGGCCAAGGTCTGCTTGTGAGCAAGCCAGCCACGTTTGTGAAAACCAAACAGAACAAAGAGAGAATCAGACTTCCGGATGGAAGCAGTCCTCTTCACATAGATACAGAGAGCCCGTACCACATCCAAAGACCGGTCTTTGGGAGACAAATCAGGAGAGACAAGGGCTGGAACCACTATCTCCTGATTAGTGTTCACTCTAGGCTGTTTTAGCAGGGCGCCGCGCCCTGCCCGTTTTTTAGCAGGCAAAACCCGCCCTGCCCCTTTTGCGGCGCCCTGCTAGAACAGCCGCCCGCTCCCTGCCCTCCTGGCGTGTATAGATGCCGTGCGCATGCGCGCGGCATCCATTCACGCATTGGGAGAGGGCTGGGGGAAGCCCAGCACCGACGGAGGTGCTGGGCACGCCCCCAACAGTGACGTCGCCGGCCACAGACGCTCTCTATAGTAGCGTCTGTGGGCCGCACTGCCCCCTAAAATGACGTCGGCGTGGCCACGCCCCCTAATTTGTGTGGCCGCTCCCCCCCAGAGTCCGGCCGCCCTGCCCCTTTTCACTCCTAGAGTGAACACTACTGATTAAGGTGGAATGAAGACACCACCTTAGGTAAATACCCGGGACGAGTCCGAAGAACTGCCCGGTCACGGTGAAAAATCAGATATGGGGAACTACAAGACAAGGCGCCCAAATCCGACACTCTTCTAGCAGAGGCAATAGCCAGCAGAAACACCACCTTAAGGGAAAGCCACTTAAGGTCAGCCGGTTAAAGAGGTTCAAACGGAGATTCTTGCAGCGCCTCCAAAACCACCAACAAATCCCAAGGAGCCACAGGCGGGACATAGGGAGGTTGGATTCGCAATACACCCTGAGTGAAGGTATGTACACCAGGCAAGGTTGTGATTTTTCTCTGAAACCAAACCGACAAGGCAGAAATATGAACCTTGATGGAAGCCAGACGCAGGCCAAGGTCCAGGCCCTGCTGAAGAAGAGCTAAAAGCTTGGCCGCACTAAACTTGGAAGCGTCATAATTGTTAGATGGGCACCAAACAAAGTAAGAATGCCAGACCCTATGGTAAATCGGAGCAGAAGCCGGTTTCCGGGCCCGCAGCATAGTTTGAATGACCGACTCAGAAAAACCTCTAGCCCTCAAGACGGAAGCTTCAAGAGCCACGCCGTCAAAGCCAGCCGGGCCAAGTCCTGGTGGACACAGGGGCCCTGAATGAGGAGGTCTGGTCGTTGTGGAAGTAGAAGCGGACACTCTAGCGAGAGGCCCCGGAGGTCTGAGAACCAGTGCCATCTGGGCCACGCTGGAGCAACGAGAAGCAGAAGTCCTCCTTCCTGCTTGAACTTCCGTATTATCCTGGGCAGGAGTGACACCGGAGGGAACACGTACGGCAGCCGAAAATTCCACGGAACTGCCAGCGCATCCACAAACGCTGCTTGAGGATCTCTTGTTCTTGCTCCGAAGACCGGAACCTTGTGAATGTGTCGAGACGCCATCAGGTCCACGTCTGGAAGGCCCCACCTTTCCACTAGGAGTTGAAACACTTCTTGATGGAGGCCCCACTCTGGCATGTACGTCCTGACGACTGAGAAAGTCGGCTTCCCAATTCAGGACCGCCGGAATGAATATTGCGATATGGCCGCCCATTGAAGAATCCGTGATACTTCCTTCATTGCCAAGCGGCTTTGTGTGCCACCTTGATGATTTATGTAAGCCACTGTGGTGGCGTTGTCCGACTGTACCTGAACAGGTCGGTTCTGTATTAAATGCTGGGCCAGGTTCAATGAGTTGAATACCGCCCGTAATTCCAGAATGTTGATCGGGAGGCGACACTCCTCCATGGTCCACCGACCCTGAAGGGAGTGTTGCTCCAACACCGCGCTCCAACCCCTCAGACTGGCATCCGTCGTCAGCAGGACCCAGTCAGGTATCCAGAAGGGACGACCCCTGCTCAATCGTTGGTCCTGAAGCCACCAGCTCAGTGACAGACGGACCTCCGGTGTCAAGGAGATCAATTGAGATCTGATCCGGTGAGGCAGGCTGTCCCACTTGGCTAGAATCAGCCTCTGCAGGGGGCAAGAATGAAATTGAGCATACTCCACCATGTCGAATGCCGACACCATGAGGCCTAGCACTTGCATCGCCGAATGTATCGACACTTGCGGACGAAATAGGAAGTATCGAATCCTGTCCTGAAGCTTCAGGACTTTCTCCTGAGACAAAAACAACCGTTGGTTGCGAGTGTCCAATAACGCTCCCAGGTGCACCATGCTCTGAGCAGGGACGATTTAATCCAGTTGATGACCGACCCGTGGGCTTGCAGAAACCGGACAGTCAGATCCAGATGACGTGGGAGAATTTCTGGAGAATTTGCCAGGATCAACAAGTCATCCAGGTACGGTAGGATCCTGACCCCTTGACGGCGGAGTACAGCCGTCATCACCGCCATGATTTTGGTGAAGACTCGCGGAGCCGTGGTCAAACCAAAAGGTAACGCCCGAAGTTGGTAATGTAGATTGCCAACCGCAAACCTCAGATACTGCTGATACGACACTGCTATAGGGATATACAGGTAGACATCCTGTATGTCCAGGGAGACCATATAATCTCCAAGTTCCAAGGCCAGGACAATAGAGCGAAGAGTTTCCATATGGAACTTGGATACCTTCACAAATTTGTTCAACGCTTTGAGGTTGAGAATGGGCCGGGAGGACCCATTCGGTTTCGGGACTAGGCACAGCGGCGAATAGTACCCCTGGCCCCTCTGAGCAAGAGGCACCTGTACTACCACTCCTGTTTCCAGGAGGGTCTGTACCACCGAATGAAGAGTCTTTGCCTTTACCTGATCCGAAGGAACGTCTGTCAGGCAAAATCGATGAGGGGGACGGGTTTTGAAGGCGACGGCGTAACCCCGAGTGACGACTTCCCATAGCCAGGCATCTGAAGTGGTCTTCAACCATTTCTGGGTATACCTTAGAAGCCGGCCTCCCCAATCTGCGGTCCCCCAGGGGGAGGCCCGTCCCGTCATACGGCAGGCTTATCGGTCTTGGAAGCTGGCTGACGGGCAGCCCAGGCACATTTGGGCTTTGGCTTGCCAGATTTGGAAGTGCGACCCTGTTTGGTGTACGCCTGACCTTTTGCTTTTCCTGAAGGACGAAAGGAAGTACTTTTAACCTTCGGTACAGAAGGGGCAGTACTTGGTAGACAGGCTGTTTAGCAGACGCCAAATCAGCCACTATCTTATTTAAGTCCTCTCCAAAAAGGATATTTCCCTTAAAAGGGAGTACCTCCACGGTTTTTCTAGAGTCCAGATCCACAGACCAGGACCGCAGCCATAAGATCCGGCGAGATAGAACTGACGTAGTCAAAGCCTTGGCTGCAAGAACACCGGCATCAGAAGCCGCCTCCTTAACATAGTGAGAAGCCATGACAATATACGACAAGCATTGTCTAGCATGGTCAGAAGAGATTTCAGCTTACATCTCCTGGGCCCACGCTTTAATAGCTTCTGCAGCCCATGTCGCTGCAATAGTGGGCCTATGTACAGTGCCCGCAAGGGTATAAATCGCTTTTAGACAACCCTCCACACGCTTATCCGTAGGCTCTTTCAGAGACGTAACGGTAGTGACAGTTAGAGCCGAGGAGACCACCATCCTTGCCACATGTGAATCCACCGGCGGAGGTGTCTCCCAATTTTTAGTCAGCTCCAGCGCGACAGGACAGCGAGCAAGTAGCTTTTTGTGAGGCGTGAACTTCTTTCCTGGGTTTTCCCAGGATTCCTGACGAATATCAACCAGATGATCAGAGTGAGGTAAAACTAGTTTAACCACCTTCTGACGTTTAAACCTATCCGGTTTCCTAGGAGGAACGGACGGTTACGGTTCATCTGTAATCTGAAGAATTGACCGTATAGCCTCCAATAAATCAGGAACATCCACTTGTGAAACACCCTCCCCATCAGATAAATCAGGACCGGAATCTGTGGGGTCAGTATAAACGCCATCCTCATCAGACGAGGTGTCAGGGACAGCAGTGGATTGTGAGGAAGTAATGGCCCGCCTAGAGGACCCTTTGGTCTTAGGTGGGCGAGGGTTTGACTTCTTAGTAGTCAAGGAATGGTTCAATTGCTGTAACTGATTGGACAAATTATCTGCCCATGGCGGATTAACCGCGGGGACCATGAACGGTTGCACCAGCACAGGAGGTCCCATAGGGGGTGTTAGTTTGGTAACTAGTGTAGTCAGTAGCGTGGAGAAGGTAGCCCACGGTGGGTCATTCTGAACCCCAGTTGCTACAGTCCCACTGGGGGGCAAGGAACCCCCAGAACCAAAACCCTCAGCTGCTACGTTTTCCTCAAATGTATCTGCGACTTCATCACCACTCCCAGTGGGTTCAGCCCCAGAACCGTTACCCTTTTTGGCGGACATGATATATCGCAATACAAGGTAAACAGTACAATATCAGCAGCACAATACCTGACCCAAACCCTTGCGCAGTGTAGTCAGCACAAACAGGAATTTAGGAGAGATACGGTGACTAAAATCACATAGAAAAATACACACTGAGTATATCTTGTGAATAACCTATATTAATAATAAACCTGACGCACCTAGCCCCCTCAGGTTATAGAATATAGGGATAGCAAGCTGAGTGAGAAACACGAAATGGAAGTCACACAGCAGGCAAATGCACACACATTAAGTCACAGTTGTACAATGCAAAAGTTGTGACATGCAATAATACTGCACTGGACTAGCTATATAGAAATAGATATAACAATGCACAGTAAAGACTGGCTGTATATCACAGGGTACTTGTACTAAATTACCCTGACTAAATGCACTCTTTCTTAACTAGCACTGTCAACAGACATGTAGAATACTTAAGTGTCCTGTAAGATGCACAGTGCTGACATGCAGGCGGCTTTACAGAGGAGGATTTGCCCAAACAGTCCCAGGAACAGTGTAGCTGAGTGTAATGGCGCCCAAACACTGCTGGGAGTGAGGGAGAGAGAGAGATATGCAGCTACAGGGTGGGAACATTTACTCTAAATGGCGCCCTGTGGGAAGGGCTACAGGTCTAAGCCTTTCCCCCTGCTGGACTTAACCACCGGTACTGTGGGCTGCATGGGAAACAGTTTGAGAGAAACCGACCTGTGCCCTTGCCCTGGTGGCCTAGTGGGGTCCCTGTACTGACACAGTGTCCACGCCAGCGCGTGCGGCCCGCCTCCCACCGACCGCGCCGTATCTCGACGGGACCCACTTACCACCTCCCGAAATGCGGCTACGCGATCCCGGAGAGCCCCAGCCGTGTGTGTCTGACCAAGAAGAAAACCGGAGCCTCCTGCTATGTGTACCCGGCAACCAGGGCGCGGGAGTCTACAGCGCCGCTGTGGGAGAGATGGAGCCGCAGCAGAGAATGTCCCTGACATCTAAACTCCGCTGCAGCCCTTGTAGACTTCACTTTTTTCTTCAAAAAAGATCTTTCTTAGACTGCCTGGAGCAGCCTCCTGTTGACATGCCTGCTACTGCAAGCACCAACTACAAAAACTGAGCTCCTGTGCAGGGAGGCGGGGTTATAGAGGAGGCGGCGCTGTGCATTCTGGGAACAGTCGAAGCTTTTGAGCCTGTTGGTGCCTCTGATCAAGATCCTACTCTACACCCCAATGCCTATCCTTGTGGAGCCCAGTGTACCCCACAGCAGAAATACAGTTACTTAGGGTGGGTGCGAAGGAGAAAACTGAAATGGGCAGACAAATGTTGAACATTTTATATAAAGCCTCTCAGAAAAATAGCACCAAGTAGATGAACATACATCATTTTAAATGTCCCGTGGTAAGAAGAATTACACAGTTAATGACTCAAAAGTTTAATTAGTATGTGAGAATGTATTTATTTTATTTTATCTGTAGGACTTTGTTACTGTTTTTTTAGTAAGCCAGATCTCGACAAATATCGGTCACCAGGTCAACTTTCTTACAAGATTTTAGTCCTGGCAACCATCTTTTACAGTGCCAGGCAGAGGAAAATAAAACATGATTGTTAAAAATACCCTAGCCCAGACCTGGCCAACCTGTGGCTCTCCAGCTGTTGTGAACCTACAAGTCACAGCATAACCTCCCACCAATCATTTGGCAAAGCGATTTGTAGTTTCACAACAGCTGGAGAGCGACAGGTTGGCCAGGCTTGCCCTAATCATTTAATGGGTAGTCTGGATTTTCCATTAATACTTAAAAGGATGAAAACATATTATAAAAGGATCAGACACACCGTTAAAAATTATACACAGAATGGTAGTTGATCAAACCAATTTATTGGTCTATCACAGGTTAATGTAGACTAGAATAAACAAACAATTTCCTCCATTTTACATAATGGACCAGTAAATTAGACATACATCCTACATGATAATAGCAATGCATAGATCTTTGTTACATACATTTACAAATATATGGTAAGCCTACGCTACATGGAAACACTGTAGAAAATACCTACTGTACATTTACTTCCCCTTTTTATAAACCAGACATACAAAATGCCTCTTAGTACCAAGTTTAATGAATACTATAGTTCAGGAGTTCTCAAGTACCACAAACAAGTAATATTTTGTGGATTTCTATAATCATGCACGTGAGAATCTATTTTGCTGGGTCAGTAACTATCCCACCTGCTTCCACCGACAGACATTTTGACTATATGACATGCAGGAAAAACTTGAGGGTCGCAATTGAGAACCACTGCTAAAGTTAGTTCTGTTTAATAATGAGGCTCATATATCAAAGTGTGAAAAGGCCTTCTCACTATGCCCTCTGTATAAAGAGTTAGGAGGGTATGCAATTAGGTAGATTTTTTTTCTCCTAGGCGAAAAAATGGAATGTTTTACTATTTTTTGGGGCGAATGGGGATTCGTCCTATTCAATAGCTGGGCCGTTTCTTTTGCCTAGGTGAGAAATTCAGCAGGAACAAAAAACATGTGGATTGACGAATTCAAAATCGCCGCTGTGCATGTGCAGTAGCCAAATTGGTCTCCGGATCATGGAGGGCGCCATGTTTCCGGAGACCTGCGCATGCGCAGTAGACTTCGGCACAGTGCCGGAGTCTACAGTGACGTACAGAGGAGGGGGCCCACCCTAGGTGCACATGGGCCCCCTCCTCTGTTGAAACGCCCCTTATGATGACAGTATAAGATTTAAGTACTCCCCCTCCACACACACACAAACAAATATGAAGAGTAGGGTTTCTATAATACCCCTTTAATCAGGGACACATTAATTACACAGATTCTGTGGCTGATTAAAACCAGATGAAATGCAGACTTAAGCTGGGTACACACCAATACAAACGTTGGGCCACACTTCCGATCGCGTGTGAACGGGCATTGATTGTACAGGTGTGTATGCAATGCCGATGCAGAAGCGTTAGCCAATAAACAGGTTATAACACTCCTGCAATTGTCGGCACTGGGAGGTCACATCTCATGTGCTGCACAGCCAACCTCCTGATCCTATAGAGCAGTGGTTCCCAACCGCGGTCCTCAAGTACCCCCAATAGTTCATATTTTCCAGGCCTCCTCACAGAATCACAAGTGAAATATTAGCTCCACTTATGGGGCCTTTAAAATGTGTCAGTGAATAATGAATACACCTGTTCAACTGCTAGGTGACCTGGAAAACATGAACTGTTGGGGGCACTTGAGGACTGAGGTTCGGAACCACTGCCATAGAGCAGTGGTAGCCAACCCTGATCCTCGAGAGCTACCAACAGTTCACGTTTTCCAGCTCACCTAGCAGTTGAACAGGTGTATTCATTATTCACTGACACATTTTAAAGGACCCACAGGTGGAGCTAATATTTCACTTGTGATTCTGTGAGGAGACCTGGAAAACGTGAACTGTTGGTAGCTCTTGAGGACCAGGGTTGGCTACCCCTGCCAAAGAGGAAAGCTGCCCAGGTATGGAGCACTTGAAGCATCAGCAAATAAAGTGCCATCATTAGTCATTGGGATATAGGGGGTCATTCCGAGTTGTTCGCTCGCTAGCAGATTTTAGCAGCATTGCACACGCTAGGCCGCCGCCCTCTGGGAATGTATCTTAGCTTAGCAGAATTGCGAACGAAAGATTAGCAGAATTGCGAATAGAAAATTCTTAGCAGTTTCTGAGTAGCTCCAGACGTACTCACAGATTGCGATCACCTCAGGCCGTTTCGTTCCGGGTTTGACGTCACAAACACGCCCTGCGTTCGGCCAGCCACTCCCCCGTTTCTCCAGACACTCCCGCATTTTTTCCTGGCACGCCTGCGTTTTTTCCGCACACTCCCAGAAAACGGCCAGTTTCTGCCCAGAAACAGCCACTTCCTGTCAATCACACTCCGATCACTTCAACGATGAAAATTCTTCGTTCGGACGTGAGTAAATCTACTAAGTTTTGTGTTAAAATACTTAGCGCATGCGCACTGCGTACCATGCGCATTTTAGCCTTAATCGCTCCATTGCGAAAATCGGCAACGAGCGATCAACTTGGAATGACCCCCATAATCTCTTAACAGATTTATGAAGGATAACGTTTAATGGTGTGACATTCCATTTTTTTTAGGGAGTGGTGTGTGAAGTGAATGGTGTAATGTATGGAAGACACTGTAATGTGGCATAATATGAACTGTAATGTTGCTTAATATGGACGTGCACAATATGAAATGGGGGCACCACAGTGTGTCATAATATGAACAGGGGGCAGTGCAATGTGGGATATTATAAATTGGGAGCACTCCACTGTAGCATAATATTACTAGGGACAGGGGCTTGATTTAGAGGTGGAGGCTTATCTTGGCACCATTGGACATTAGAACACCCCTATGGTTGCTCAGAATGTCCGTCTGAACATGACGACCGAAATCACTGTAGAAGAGTCACAGTTGCTGACTGAACAGCCATTCCCTTTTACTACCCAGAAATGCCCATTCTGTACCCAGATTCTCATGTTGTTTCCTGTTCATAATCATCGGGGCACATGTACAGTGCAAAAAACATTGGACAATTGCGCAAACATTAGCATAGAGTCCACCTCTGAATCAGGCCCAGTGTATAGTATTATATGTACTCAGGGAACTGTTTAGCATAATGTGTTCTGCCAGCACTACAGTTTGCCATATTGTGAACTGGGAGCACTACAGTGTGGCATAATATGAATTGCAGGCAGAGTGTGGTATCATCTGAACTATGGCACTACTGTGGGGTATAAATAAACTAGGAAGGTAGCAGTTGATTTGCCGACAGACACAATACCGATGGTCATAATCCTGACAGTCAGAATACAGACAAGGTCAAAATACCTACATTTATTATGCCGACATGTTCAAAATGCAGTCAGAATATCGACAATTGAAATGCCAACATGTCACAATGCTGACATGCGGTTTTAAGGAATTTTTGCCCAACAACAGACTTGTTCATACTTTACCATCCCAGTGGACCTGTAAGGGGAATATAATAGTGTGCCGAGCTCAGAGAGCGGACGTGGTACCCTTAGACAGTGTCCATGTCGGCCTATGTAGACATTGACACAAAATCCCCCAGAAAAAATCATGTCGGCATTTTATCATGTCGGCATTTCAAATGTCGACATTTTTACCATGTTGGCATAATGAATGTCGGTATTTGGACCATGACAGTATTTTGACCATGTCGGCATAATGAATGTCTGTATTTTGACCATGTCGGCATAATGAATGTCAGTATTTTGACTGTAGGTCAATGGCTTTCGGGATTATGACCGTCGGTATTGTGTCCATCGGTAATTCATACAGAACCCAAATAGGGAACTACTGGGCACAACATTAACTAGGGCATTAATATGGGGCATAAAATGAACAGAGAGAGGTAAAATGCAGAGAGAGGTGTCTCTCTCTAGGAACAATGGGACTGGGCCCTTTCAAAATGTTACTATAGTGCCCACAAAGTTTTGGTTATGCTCCTGGCTATGATGGTCTGGCTCTTAAATATTTTATTTGGACCATAGATTTTTGCCAAAATTTTCGACCTCTGTAGTGATCTATAGTTGCCACTATTGTGCATACCCTGAGGAAGAGCATAAGATCACATAAAATGTTTGATTACATAATCTCTAAAAAAAAAATCATGCACTCTGCCCACCTGATATTCCAAGGATTCTCAGTTATTCTGATCAAGTGGGAACATACTTGCGGCCCATTTGTCTTCAGTGAAACTGTGGACTGACGGAGAGGCAAGCACTGCCCTCCATTGAGCTCTAACCACACCCAGGAATCCCTTGCACTCTGGGGGTCATTCTGACCCAATCGCACTCTGCAGTTTATCACAGCAGTGCGATCGGGTCAGTACTGCGCCGGCGCATGCCAGACGGAAGAAAGCCATCATTGTCTAGCGATCGCCTCTGCCTGATTGACATGCAGAGGCGGTCGCTGGGTGGGTGGGGCTGGACGGCGGCGTTAAGCCGCCGTTTAGGGGGCGCGGTCCGTCCAACACAGGAACGGCCGGACCGTTAGGGAGGCGGGCCGTGGTGGCAGCGTGACGTCACACGCAGCCTCAGCGACCTGGGCAGAGAAGAGGTTCTCCTGGCCATCTGCAGGAGCTGCGTTGGACGGGAATTACTCCTCAAAAGCATGGCCCTGTGCGATGCTTTTGCATTTCTGCGGGGGGGGGGGGGGGGGGGGGAGCCAGCACTGACATGCGGGCGGACTAGCCCTGTGCTGGGCATCCCCCCGCATGTCTGTGTGCCTGAACGTAGCTGTGCTAAATTTAGATTTTTTTTGTGATAAGATACAATGCAAAGTGCCGTTTCATACACATACAATTTAAAAAAATGCATGTGATTTTTCTTCTTTACATTTTTTTTTAGCTTTATTAAGGTCAGTGATTGACAGTTTTATCTCTGCCATTGTTTTGTAGATGGTAATATGTGTTTTTGTTCTATCAGTAGACACGAGTATAAAGACAGCATACTCCTGCAGTATAGTCTACCATTCACCCATCAGTAATAATACGCTATATTGATACTAGATTATTGTTGTGGGAATGCCTCCAATCGCATATGTGCCTTAGTGTACATCTTGGTTCTGATAGTTCTGGAAAAAAAAACTCTTAATATAATTTCTATAGTGCTGACTAAGATATTACAAGACTAAATCCCAAGCCAGTCCTAAAATAATAAAGAATCATATACCCAAGTTTAAATCCCCATGTGGAGAAGCATACGGAACAAGAAATCAGCCACTTTTATTAAAGAAAATACATTACTGAGCTCCCTCCAGCACTGGTTACTGTCAGCAGTAAAGTATATAAATCAGCAATTAAAGGCGCTCATTCCAATTATCTCCACAAAGAATCCATTGTAACGTAATAACACAACTGTATAGATGTGAGCCCTGTGTCTCCTGCACTATAGCAGCAATGATACAAAGATCAATAGAGCTTCAAAACAAGAAAAGATCCTGTAGTTTTTCTTCACCCGCCTAAACAGCTTGTACACCTGTGCTTCTACTGGCCATACAGATGTATGAACCTCTGCATACCTTGCCCACACAAAGCTGTACATCTCTGCTTCCCTTGCTCACAGGAGCTGATACATCTGTGTTTTCCTGCCACACTGTCTCTACTTGCATGTACAGCTTGTGTGACAGGAGCTGTACCTCAATATTTGTTTACACCTGTGCTTCCTTTGCCGACCTGAGCTCTCCCTGCCCACACACTCCTGCACACCTGTACTTTCCGTGTCAAAACATGCATAAACATGTGGCCGGTGCTAGAGTGTTTCGCCCCACCCCTCCCCCTCCCCTGCAAACTATAAATTTGTGCCCTTCCATACTTTACAAAGATTGTTGCACGTCAAAAAGGGGTGTGGTCTTACAAGGAAAGGGTATGGTCACAATAGTAGTGGTGCCACTAATGCCGGTAATAGTGTAACTTATCCACATGATGTCACCAGTAGTAGTGCCGCTTATTTATTTATTAACAGTTTCTTATATAGCGCAGCAAATTCCATTGCGCTTTACAATTGGAAATAACAATGATATAACAAAACTGGGTAATAACAAATCATAGAGGTAGAAAGGCCCTGCTCGCAAGCTTACAATCTATAGACATAATGCCTACAGAAGTAGTGCCGCTTATACACTCAATGCCCACGATAGTGTTTTTTATACACACAATGCCCCCAGTAGTAGCTCCGCTTATACACATAATGCCCCCAGTAGTAGTGTCACTTATATACATAATGCCCCCAGTAGTAGCGTCACTTATACACATAATGCCCACAGTAGTAGTGCTGCTTACACACATAATGCCCTCAGTAGTAGTGCAGCTTATACACATAATATCACCAGTAGTAGTGCTGCTTACACACACAATGTCACAAGTAGTAGTGCCGCTTATACACATAATGCCAACAGAAGTAGTGCCTCTTATACACACAATGCCCCCAGTAGTAGCTCTGCTTATACACATAATGCCCTCAGTAGTAGTGCCGCTTATACACATAACGCCCACAGTAGTAGAGCCCCTTATACATATAATGCCCCCCAGTAGCAGCACCCCGTATACACATAATATCCCCAGTAGTATTGCAGGTTATACACATAATGTCCACAGTAATAGTGCCGCTTATACATAATGCCCCCAGTAGTGGCGCCACTTATATACACATGCACACACATTTTCTCTCTCTCACTAAGGGGTAGATTACAGAGTGCTAAAGCGGAGAGAGAGAAAGTACCAGTCAATCAAATCCTAACTGCCATATTATTGTGTTTGAAAAATTATAGTTAGGAGTCCGTTGGCTGGTACTTTATCTCTCCACTTTATCACTCTGTGGGCGGGATGTACTAAACCTTGAAAAGTGATCATTTCACTGTGATAAACTACCAGCCAATCACCTCCTCACTGTCATTTTTCAAACCCAGCCTGTGACAAGGCAGTTAGGAGCTGATTGGCTGGTATTTTATCACAGTGAAATTATCACTTTTCTAAGCTTAGTACATCCCGTCCTCTGGACTTATTACATCTGCCCCCACTCTTTCCCTCCACTTACCTATCATAACCTGGCTGGCCAGATCTGGAGCAGCTCATCCTCCCCGTAGCAGCATGGTCTCGTCTAGCTCTGCCCCATTTTCAGACTGATAATGCTGATTTATCCTTAGGAATGAAAGCTATACCTTAAACACACCTTAAATACACTTTACCATGGAGCCGCTGCGGCCGCTGTACTTAATACACACTCTACGTACTTTGTACGCTATTAGCGTACAAAGTCCCGTGCTGTGTACGGACTTAGCGTACAAACACCGCGCTGACGGTACAAAGTACACACAGCGCGTACACACCCAATGAACACACTTTAAACCTTATACAGCAATGTGATGCGTTACTAATACACTTTAAACCTTATACAGCAATGCAATGCGATAGCAATTCACCTTTAAACCTTAGCAAGGAAAGGAAGACACAACACCGGTTTGTAATTTACCGCTGGGTTCCGACACCACAGCGTATTATTGCTGAAAGGGGGTTACAATACAAACAATACAATACAATAAAACAGAGTAAATGGATACAGTCAATGTTACATACGTGAGTGGATTCGCCGCGCTACCCAGTCTGGTCCTCCGTCATCTGATAGATAACGTTGTGAGTCTTGTGTCTGCCAAGCCTGCAGCAGGCTCTCTTTATACAATTTATCCAAAACTTAACACAATGGATACTGTAATCTCTTTGTCCATTGGACACAGGGATGGTCATTTACAGTACAGGAGAGGTCATAGGTCGGTTTGAATAGGTGGTCGATGTCTGTTCCAACTGCTCTTGTGGGTGGTCTCCTCTGGATTCCCGCCGCATACATAATGTACAGTAAATACAGTTTATATCTATATTCTGCTCCTGCACATAACTATCCGCAGGAACATGCGATCTTTCTCAAACCAACACCGGAATGTTACCCTTAAAATACCCTACAGCTGGATAGCAAACACCACCTTATAACCTTGTTCTGTCCCCTCCTATTCTGTAAAGGTGAATCCCTTTGTTCTGTTACCATTTAAACTGCTGTTACTTTCTGATGTGGTGCAGGGAGACTATGTGTACATTGTGCACTATTTGGATTAAATATGTAATGTGTTTTGATAGTCTTCTATGTGTTCACAAACTCTACCGTAAATACTCATACCACGCGCTAATGCGCAGGACCGTGGGAGCGACCATACGCAAATTGCGGATATGCGCACGCACAGCAGAACAAATACACATGCGGAGGCCATCTGTGTGTAGTTTGTACGTGATGTGTGTACTGCAATATTTTTCCGATTTTGACAGTCCACCCTTTGGCAGTCACCAATAACTGCCACTATCTAATCACTAAACAGAAAAATATCTATACAATATCTACAGAAGTTTTGGATGGTCGGGGGAGAGTTGTAGGTGAGAATGTATGACCTAGTGGGATAGTAGAAAGCATGTATGTATGAATCCATGTCTGAGGGGCATGTATCATCGTGCCGTATATGTTCTAAATAAGCTTCGAGGTATTGCGAAGTATACATTAAATCCTTCTCATCCCATACTAAGGGTCTGTAAATGGGCCAACAAACACTACCGAGCTCTTTTCGGCTTCTTGTTCCAACAAATGGGGTGCACATTTACTTGATGATACATGGAGGGGGAAACATAAGTGAGAGCTAGTATATGTGGATATCACCTGTCGACTATGTGTGCTATTAACTGAAGGTTGCAGAGATGAAGATAAGACATATAAATAAAATACATTCACATAAACATTTTGGGTAGGGCTGATGTCTTTTTCCGGATGGATGTATCTGGGCAGAGGGGGAGACAAAAGAAAAACGGGTGAAAGAAACAGGCCATGAAATTCATTTGCAATCCTTATCATAACACTGTCTCTATGGATGGGTCATAAATTAAATCTGCTGCTATAACAGCGCCCTCGCTCCTTAGACTCATCAACTTTGTGCCGTGCTTGCGCCGTGTCAGAATTCGAACACACCTAAATATCAAACCAATAATTATGACGACTCCCAGGATACAAATGAGAAACTTCCCTACACTCATAATAACATTTTGAGCCCACTCTCCTAAACCTGAGAACCAATTTCGTGGGTTCAACCATGAGACCCAGCCGGTCAGTTCATTACTCACAGTCGCCAAGGTAAGGTTGTGTTTCCTCCTGAACTCCCACTTCAACTGCAAGATATCGTCCATCTTTTGATCGATGATCTCCGTTGGGTCGTCAGTACTGTTCGTAATATACGTACAGCACTTCACCCCATATTGAGTTGCCAGAGTAACACAGTACCCACCTGTCATGGCTGTGATATAATTTAGGACCATCCTGTGCTGAATCAGTTCCTTCTTGTAAGCTTGTAACTCCCTTCCCGTATACCTGAAGGTGTCGTCATACATCTCAGTGATATTATCTATCAAGTTCGCTAGCGCATGGATATACCTATAATTTATAATTCCTCTGGCAGTACGGGTGATGTCTAATGCGAGAAGGAATTGAATCCCGGTGGATTCGTGGATCAAATCAGAGGCTGCGTGCTCTGTCCTATTTATGAGGTGTCTCTTGATGATGTGTTCATAGTGAGTATGAGTATAAGGAGCCTGAGCACTGCGGTGAACGTCTTTCATCTTATCAGGGGTTATGGTCATGACCTCTGGTAGTACTCTCCCAATATAACACAATCCCTCTGAGCTCGGGGCAAGCCACTTGTACGCCTTCCTCCCACATATGAAATAGGCATCATCTGGGAAAACATAGGGGACAAAATATAACATCACCATATTACAAACTTTCCAAGTGAAGAAACCAATCCCTAGTTCTCCCATCTGCTCAGTACAAGTATCGGGCTGGATTATATGAGCACAATACCCTGGCGATACTTTTCCAACCCACATGGTCTTGCTTCCACGAGTATACCTATACCGAAAATACCTCCCACTGTTGGCTACTTGGCGTACAAGTTCAGAGTCTATGGATATCCTATCAGCTCTGTGTGAAAAGGTCATTGGTTATTCCACATCACTTCCCAATTTCCCGGTTTTCGGTAATTGGAAATATTGAAACACAATAAAGATCTGTCTACATGATACTGGTGGAGCTTCAAACTAGGGGGCCTAGAGATATTGAATTTCTTGTCCACCGGTCTCCCACCCCGTAATTCGAGTACCTCATCTATTGCTAAAGGGTACGGTACTAATCCTGACTTGCTCTGACCTTGAGGTACCTGTGAGCACACCCAGCATTCTGTCTGGTTTAAGACCTTACCCACTAGTGAGTGGTAATCACTCAACGGATGACGGTCCATGTCGATATTAAGGTTGGACTGACATCTCTGGATGCATCCATCCTCAACTAAATTCTCACAATTCCTACAAATACAATATTCATCAGACAATAACCCCTCACAGTGCCTCCGAGCTCCCTGACTACCAGAGCGCTTACTGATGCCAGCCTTTACTAAAGTGATGCGCTGATCCTGAGATCCTACAAATTTATACTTGCCATCAGAACCCATTCCAGATCCCTGCTCGACCTCTCTGGGACCCTCACCAAAACACACTGTCCTTATCAAAACCAGAATTACTAACAGAACCCGAAACGCAGTCTCTTGTGATCGATCCATTTCATTAGGGGAAAGGAGGAAAATAAGAAGGAGAAAAGAAAGGAAAAATGCAGGGGGAGGTGAAAAAAGAAAGTGGTACGACAACCGTTCTAGCTCTTGTAACTCTGTAACTCTCTGTGCTCAGATGCCCTTCAACAGTCCTGCCTCTCAACTTTCCCGGAACAGACACTCCAGTGATACGAGATTCTCTACACTCTGCTCTTTGTCACGAGTTCTCTCCGGGTCAGCGACCTTCTTGCAGTGGGACGAGCGGATCCAAGTCTCTCTTTCGGCGACCTTCAATGCTGTTGTGCTGGTTAACAAGACTTGATATGGTCCTTCCCACCTGTCTATGAGGTAACCTGAGCGTAAGAAATTTCGAATCATCACATAATCCCCAGGTTCAATGTCATGAAAATTACTGTTCGGTAGGTCAGGAATCACTAGCTTTAAATTTCTTTGTTGATTTCTCAGCTGTTGGCTCATCCCAACCAAATATTTCACAGTCACTTAATTTTCTCTAACGTCCTAAGTGGATGCTGGGACTCCGTAAGGACCATGGGGAATAGCGGCTCCGCAGGAGACAGGGCACAAAATAAAAGCTTGAGATATCAGGTGGTGTGCACTGGCTCCTCCCCCTATGACCCTCCTCCAAGCCAGTTAGATTTTTGTGCCCGGCCGAGAAGGGTGCAAACTAGGTAGCTCTCCAGAGCTGCTTAGAATAAAAGTTTAGTTAGTTTTTTTTTATTTTCAGTGAGTCCTGCTGGCAACAGGCTCACTGCATCGTGGGACTAAGGGGAGAAGAAGCGAACTCACCTGAGTGCAGAGTGGATTGGGCTTCTTAGGCTACTGGACGTTAGCTCCAGAGGGACGATCACAGGTTCAGCCTGGATGGGTCACCGGAGCCGCGCCGCCGTCCCCCTTACAGAGCCAGAAGAGACGAAGGTCCGGTGAAAGCGGCGGCAGAAGACATCCTGTCTTCAAGACTAAGGTAGCGCACAGCACCGCAGCTGTGCGCCATTGCTCTCAGCACACTTCACACTCCAGTCACTGAGGGTGCAGGGCGCTGGGGGGGAGCGCCCTGAGACGCAATATAACACACATATACCTTAGCTGGCAAAAGGAATACATCACATATAGCTCCAGGGCTATATGGATGTATTTTTTCCCCTGCCATTTTACACAAAAAAGCGGGAGTTAAGGACGTCGTGAAGGGGCGGGGCCTATCTCCTCAGCACACTGGCGCCATTATTCCCTCACAGCTCCGCTGGAAGGACGGCTCCCTGATTCTCCCCTGCAGTACTGCATCTGATTCAGGGTAAAAAAGAGAAGGGGGGGCATTTTGGCAGCAAATAACTAGATTAACAGCAGCTATAAGGGATTAACACTTATATAAGGTTATCCCTGTATATATATAGCGCTGGGTGTGTGCTGGCAGACTCTCCCTCTGTCTCTCCAAAGGGCTAAGTAGGGTCCTGTCCTCTATCAGAGCATTCCCGGTGTGTGTGCTGTGTGTCGGTACGCGTGTGTCGACATGTATGAGGAGGAAAATGAGGTGGAGGCGGAGCAGTTGCCTGTGTTAGTGATGTCACCCCCTAGGGAGTCGACACCTGACTGGATGATTGTGTTTAAGCAATTAAGTGATAATGTCAGCAATTTACAAAAAACTGTTGACGACATGAGAAAGCCGGCAAATCAATTAGTGCCTGTTCAGGCGTCTCAGACACCCTCAGGGGCCCTAAAACGGCCGCTACCTCAGTGGGTCGACACGGATCCAGATACAGATACTGAATCTAGTGTCGACGGTGACGAGACAAACGTAATGTCCAGTAGGGCCACACGTTACATGATCACGGCAATGAAAGAGGCATTGAACCTTTCTGACACTACAAATACCTCAAAGGCGGGTATTATGTGGGGTGTGAAAAAACTGCCAATAGTTTTTCCTGAGTCTGAGGAAATAAATGAGGTGTGTGATAAAGCGTGGGTTTCCCCCGATAAAAAACAGCTAATTTCTAATAAGTTATTAGCACTATACCCTTTCCCGCCAGAGGTTAGGGCACGGTGGGAAACACCCCCTAGGGTAGATAAGGCGCTCACACGTTTATCTAAACAAGTAGCGTTACCGTCCCCTGATACGGCCACCCTCAAAGAACCAGCTGATAGGAGGCTGGAAAATATCCTGAAAAGTATATACACACATACTGGTGTTATACTGCGACCAGCAATCGCATCAGCCTGGATGTGCAGTGCTGGAGTCGCATGGGCGGATTCCCTGACTGAGAATATTGATACCCTGGATAGGGACAATATTCTGTTAACTATAGAACATTTAAAGGATGCATTGCTATATATGCGTGATGCGCAGAGGGATATTTGTACCCTGGCATCAAGAGTAAGCGCAATGTCCATCTCTGCCAGAAGAGCATTATGGACCAGACAGTGGTCAGGGGACGCAGATTCCAAACGGCACATGGAAGTATTGCCGTATAAGGGGGAGGAGTTATTTGGGGCTGGTCTAACAGACCTGGTGGCCACGGCAACGGCTGGAAAATCCACCTTTTTACCCCAGGTTACTTCACATCAACAGAAAAAGACACAGTCTTTTCAAACTCAGTCCTTTCGTTCCCATAAGTACAAGCGAGCAAAAGGTCACTCTTTTCTGCCCAAGGGCAGAGGAAGAGGAAAAAGGCAGCACCATGCAGCCGCTTCCCAGGAGCAGAAGCCCTCCCCTGCTTCTGCCAAGTCTTCAGCATGACGCTGGGGCTTTACAAGCAGACTCAGACACGGTGGGGGCCCGTCTCAAGAATTTCAACGCGCAGTGGGCTCACTCGCAAGTGGATCCCTGGATTCTACAGGTAGTATCACAGGGGTACAAACTGGAATTCGAGGCGTTTCCTCCTCATCGGTTCCTGAAGTCTGCTTTACCAAAGTCTCCCTCCGACAGGGAGGCAGTTCTGGAAGCCATTCACAAGCTGTACTCCCAGCAGGTGATAATCAAGGTACCCCTCTTACAACAGGGGAAGGGGTATTATTCCACACTATTTGTGGTACCGAAGCCGGACGGCTCGGTGAGACCAATATTAAATCTAAAATCTTTGAACACTTACATAAAAAGGTTCAAATTCAAGATGGAGTCACTCAGAGCGGTGATAGCGAACCTGGAAGAGGGGGACTATATGGTGTCGCTGGACATCAAGGATGCTTATCTCCACGTCCCAATATATCCTTCTCACCAAGGGTACCTCAGGTTTGTAGTACAAAACTGTCATTATCAGTTTCAGACGCTGCCGTTTGGATTGTCCACGGCGCCTCGGGTCTTTACCAAGGTAATGGCCGAAATGATGATTCTTCTACGAAGAAAAGGCATCTTAATTATCCCTTAATTGGACGATCTCCTGATAAGGGCAAGAACCAAGGAACAGTTAGAAGTCGGAGTGGCACTATCTCAGGTAGTGCTAAGTCAGCACGGATGGATTCTAAATATTCCAAAATCGCAGCTGATTCCAACGACACGTCTACTGTTCTTAGGAATGATTCTGGACACAGTCCAGAAGAAGGTGTTTCTCCCGGAGGAGAAGGCCAGGGAGTTATCCGAGCTAGTCAGGAACCTCCTAAAACCAGGACAGGTCTCAGTGCATCAGTGCACAAGGGTCCTGGGAAAAATGGTGGCTTCTTACGAAGCGATTCCATTCGGAAGATTCCATGCAAGAACTTTTCAGTGGGATCTACTGGGAAAATGGTCCGGATCGCATCTTCAGATGCATCAACGGATAACCCTGTCGCCAAGGACAAGGGTGTCTCTCCTGTGGTGGCTTCAGAGGGCTCATCTACTAGAGGGCCGCAGATTTGGCATTCAGGATTGGATCCTGGTAACCACGGATGCCAGCCTGAGAGGCTGGGGAGCAGTCACACAGGGAAGGAATTTCCAGGGCTTGTGGTCAAGCATGGAAACATCTCTTCATATAAACATTCTAGAACTAAGGGCCATTTACAATGCCTTAATTCAAGCAAAACCTCTGCTTCAGGGTCAGGCGGTGTTGATCCAGTCGGACAACATCACGTCAGTCGCCCACATAAACAGACAGGGCGGCACGAGAAGCAGGAGGGCAATGGCAGAAACTGCAAGGATTCTTCGCTGGGCGGAAAATCATGTGATAGCACTGTCAGCAGTGTTCATTCCGGGAGTGGACAACTGGGAAGCAGACTTCCTCAGCAGACACGACCTTCACCCGGGAGAGTGGGGACTTCACCCAGAAGTCTTCCACCAAATTGTAAACCGTTGGGAAAGACCAAAGGTGGACATGATGGCGTCACGTCTAAACAAAAAACTGGACAGATATTGCGCCAGGTCAAGGGACCCTCAGGCAATAGCAGTGGACGCTCTGGTAACGCCGTGGGTGTACCAGTCAGTGTATGTATTCCCTCCTCTGCCCCTCATACCGAAAGTATTGAGAATCATAAGGAGAGGAGTGAGAACTATACTCGTGGTTCCGGATTGGCCAAGAAGGTCTTGGTACCCGGAACTTCAAGAGATGCTCACGGACGAACCGTGGCCTCTACCTCTAAGACAGGACCTGCTACTGCAGGGGCCTTGTCTGTTCCAAGACTTACCGCGGCTGCGTTTGACGGCATGGCGGTTGAACGCCGGATCCTGAAGGACAAGGGCATTCCAGAAGAAGTCATCCCTACTCTGGTAAAAGCCAGAAAGGAAGTAACTGCAAAACATTATCACCGCATTTGGCGTAAATATGTTGCGTGGTGTGAGGCCAAGAAGGCCCCTACACAGGAATTTCAACTGGGTCGTTTCTTGCATTTCCTGCAAACAGGACTGTCTATGGGCCTAAAATTAGGGTCCATTAAGGTTCAAATTTCGGCCCTGTCGATATTCTTCCAGAAAGAACTGGCTTCAGTACCTGAAGTTCAGACATTTGTGAAAGGGGTGCTGCACATACAGCCTCCTTTTGTGCCTCCAGTGGCACCTTGGGATCTCAATGTTGTGTTGAGATTTCTAAAATCACACTGGTTTGAACCATTGTCTACGGTAGATTTAAAATATCTCACGTGGAAGGTGTCGATGCTGTTGGCCTTGGCTTCAGCTAGGCGTGTGTCAGAATTGGCGGCTTTATCATGTAAAAGCCCTTACCTAAATTTTCATTCTGACAGGGCGGAATTGAGGACTCGTCCTCAATTTCTACCTAAGGTGGTTTTCTGCATTTCACATGAACCAACCTATTGTGGTACCTGCGGCTACTAGGGACTTAGAGGACTCTAAGTTGCTGGACGTTGTCAGGGCCTTGAAAATATATGTTTCCAGGACGGCTGGAGTCAGGAAAACTGACTCGCTGTTTATCCTGTATGCACCCAACAAGCTGGGTGCTCCTGCTTCAAAGCAGACGATTGCTCGTTGGATTTGTAGTACAATTCAGCTTGCACATTCCGTGGCAGGATTGCCACAGCCAAAATCAGTAAAAGCCCATTCCACAAGGAAAGTGGGCTCATCTTGGGCGGCTGCCCGAGGGGTCTCGGCTTTACAACTTTGCCGAGCAGCTACTTGGTCAGGGGCAAACACGTTTGCTAAATTCTACAAATTTGATACCCTGGCTGAGGAGGACCTGGAGTTCTCTCATTCGGTGCTGCAGAGTCATCCGCACTCTCCCGCCCGTTTGGGAGCTTTGGTATAATCCCCATGGTCCTTACGGAGTCCCAGCATCCACTTAGGACGTTAGAGAAAATAAGATTTTACTTACCGATAAATCTATTTCTCGTAGTCCGTAGTGGATGCTGGGCGCCCATCCCTAGTGCGGATTGTCTGCAATACTTGTATATAGTTATTGTTACAAAAAATTTGGGTTATTATTGTTGAGCCATCCTTTCAGAGGCTCCTTTAAATTTATCATACTGTTAACTGGGTTCAGATCACGAGTTGTACGGTGTGATTGGTGTGGCTGGTATGAGTCTTACCCGGGATTCAATATCCTTCCTTATTATGTACGCTCGTCCGGGCACAGTATCCTAACTGGCTTGGAGGAGGGTCATAGGGGGAGGAGCCAGTGCACACCACCTGATATCTCAAGCTTTTATTTTGTGCCCTGTCTCCTGCGGAGCCGCTATTCCCCATGGTCCTTACGGAGTCCCAGCATCCACTACGGACTACGAGAAATAGATTTATCGGTAAGTAAAATCTTATTACATTTCAAATCATCCTGGGGGTCTATCATTACATGAGGTTGTCGACCAAAAAGAATTTAAAAGGGTGATAGGTTAAGGGGAGACCTGGGAGTGGTTCTGATGCTGTACAACACTAGTGGCAAAGCTTCTGGCCACGACAATCCAGTTTCAGCCATTAATTTGCTCATCTTGTTCTTTATAGTGCTATTCACTCTCTCCACCTTTGCACTCGCCTGTGGACGGTACGGAGTATGCAGCTTGCTATTAATTCCCATCAGTTTGCACATGACCTGAAAGACTTCACCTGTAAAATGGGTACCCCTATCACTTTCAATTATTCTAGGGATACCATATCTACACACAAATTCCTGCACAATTTTCTTTGCAGTGAACGTAGCAGTATTTGTGGCAGCAGGGAACGCTTCTACCCAGTTGGAAAATACGTCAATACAAACTAACACATATTTTAAATTCCTACAGGGTGGTAACTGTATGAAATCGATTTGTATTACCTGAAAAGGTCCATCTGTCGGAGGGATATGGGATGGCTCTGTTCGTATTGATTTTCCAATATTCTTCCTCAAACAAGTAAAACATGTAATTGCTCTCTTACCTGCATGAGAAGAGAATCCTGGCGCACACCAGTAGGCTCTCACCAGCTTACACATACCCTCTTTACCCAGATGAGTCAGACCGTGTGCCGCCTCAGCTAAGCTTGGAAGATATGCTCTGGGGGCCACTGGCTTACCTTGTCCACCTGTCCACAGTCCCTAGGATTCCTGGCCATATCCCTTTGACCTCCAGACTGCCTTTTCCTGTAATGAACACAAATCTTGCATTTCAATTAATTGTTGTGTGTTGATCGTGTTAAATGTCATCAGTGGTGTGATGTTCGTTTGTATGGGGGTGTTGGCTGCTGATTTAGCAGCTTCGTCTGCCTGGCTCTTACCAAGTGAAATTGGGTCTTGGTTGTAAGTATGTGCTTTGCACTTGATAACAGCCACTCTGTCTGGTTCCTGTATCGCTGTTAAAAGTATTTTTATGTGGGACGCATGCGCTACAGGTGTGCCAGCTGCCGTCATGACATTTCTGAGGTGCCATAGGGCCCCGAAATCATGCACCACTCCAAAGGCATACCTAGAATCTGTGCATATATTAGCTGACCTACCCTTGGCCAATTTACACGCTCTGGTTAGGGCGACCAACTCAGCAACTTGTGCTGAGTGCGGTGGGCCCATGGGTTCAGCTTCTATGACACCTCTATCGTCTGCAACTGCATATCCAGTACACAGGTCTCCTGAGTCCTTCTGTCTGTGGCAACTACCGTCAGTGTAAAAGGTAAAGTCTACTCCTTCCAGTGGGTTGTCACTGATGTCAGGCCTCGCAGTGAAAGTCTGATTCAGGTATTCCATACAATCATGCTTATCAGTGTCTGCACTAAATCCTCCTTCACCATCATTCTCATCCTCCACCCTTTGTGCCTGTCCAGGCACACTTGGCAAGTAAGTTGCAGGATTTAGTGAGCTGCATCTCTTAATGGTGATGTTTACAGGGGCCATCAGTGATAATTCCCACTTTGTAAACAGAGCAGATGAGACATGTCTGGTTTGGGCGGAGTTCAGTAAGGCTGATACTGCATGAGGTGTATGGATGGTCAGGTTGTGTCCTAACACTACGTCCTCGCTTTTACTTACTAGCAAAGCTATCGCTGCAACACTTCGCAAGCATGTGGGGAGAGACCGCGCTACGGTGTCCAACTGTGCACTGTAGTAAGCTACCGGCCTGCTGGCATCACCATGTCTCTGGGTTAAAATTCCTGCCGCGTACCCTGCACTTTCTGTACCATACAATTCAAAAGGCTTCCCATAATCTGGCATACCTAATGCAGGTGCCTGTGATAGGCACTGTTTGAGTCTCTCAAAGGCCAGTTCGGACTCATCTGTGTGCGAGACCTGTTCTGGTTTGTTTGAAGAGACCATTTCTTGCAAAGGTAAAGCCAGTATAGAGAACCCTGGAATCCAGTTTCGGCAGTACCCACACATTCCAAGGAAAGTGCGGATCTGTTGCTACTTTTGTGGCAGAGTCATGTCGCGAATCGCCTGTATTCTATCAGCGGTGAGGTGTCTAAGTCCTTGAGTCAAGCAATGTCCCAAATATTTTACCCTGGTCTGGCATAACTGCAACTTATCCTTTGAAACCTTGTGTCCCGTTTGGGAAAGATGAAACAGAAGCTGTTTCGTGTCTTTCAAGGACGATTCGAGTGAGTCAGAACACAACAATAAATCATCGACATACTGTATTAGCACTGATCCACTCTCAGGTTGAAAGGATTGTAAACAGTCATGCAAGGCCTGGGAGAAAATACACGGGCTGTCAATGAAACCTTGGGGTAGTGGAGTCCAGGTGTACTGTACTCCCCTGTATGTAAAAGCAAAAAGATATTGGCTGTCAGGGTGCAGAGGGACAGAAAAGAAGGCAGAACAGAGGTCAATGACAGTGAAGAATTTTGCAGTAGAGGGAATTTGCATGAGGATGACAGCTGGATTGGGCACTACGGGGAATTGGCTCTCAACTATCTTGTTTATCCCCCTTAGATCCTGCACTAGTCTGTAACCCCTCCCCCCACTCTTTTTCACAGGGAAGATGGGACTATTGACAATGCTGGACGTCCTGACTAGGATGCCCTGTTGTAGCAACCGCTCTATGACGGGGTACACTCCTAATTCTACCTCTGGCTTCAGAGGATACTGAGGGATTTTTGGAGCTATCCTACCATCTTTTACTTGCACTGCTACTGGAGCTACATTCGCCATCAATCCAGTGTCTTGTCCATCTTTGGTCCAAAGGGAACCCGGTATTTGTGAGATCATATCCTCTACCTTTGATGGACACTTGTCTATAACAGTAGAATGCAACATTAGCCTTTGAGGGGTGTCTAATATATCTTGCACTTCTTGAGCGTGGTTCCCAAGAAGACACCCTCAGGAGTACAGTATATGACACAACGCATTTTACACAATAAATCTCTCCCGAGTAGATTAGTCGGAGTCGATGCAGCCAACAGGCAAGAATGTTTGGTTTGCAAGGGCCCTATCGTAATCTCTGCAGGTCTACTCAAAGGGTATTGTTGGACAGTTCCTGTTACTCCCATTGCCAAAATTGTTTTACCCGTAGTTTTTATGCCTACTGTCGAATTTTACACTGACCTGGCCGCCCCTGTGTCTACAAGAAAAGGTAATGGTACACCAGCTACATCAACCGTAACCTCAGGTTCACTACCAAGGCTAGCAATCAACTTCACTGGCTGCAGACTACAGGTGTGGCCCAACCCCTATTGTGTGGTGAGACCCTCCCGCAGCGCATTGGCAGCTACAATATGTGAGGGGGTAGCTGTGAGTTTTCGGAGGCCTGCCAGTCCCTCCTTGGTGGGTACCTCCTTGTTTTCCCTGCATGTGGCTCGTAATTTCTCCTAAGTGGTCCCTGATCCCAATTATGTGCATTGTAGTGCGGTTCATATTCTGGTCTAGGGGGTCGTTATACATGATGTGTACCTTTATTCCTACATTCCCTTGAGTAATGTCCTACCTTGTGACAAGTATAGCATGTTACTACACGTGACTTACCATCAGGGGTCTGGGGTTTTGGCTGATATGGCCTTTTTTTGTAAGTGCGTCTATACTCACAGTCATCAGCTTTTCCCCCTGAGACTCCCTGTGCTTACTGATGTTCCTATCGTGCTCGATAGCGGACTCTCTCAATGCAGCCACCGAAATACCTCTCCAGTTTGGTAGAGAGGTCTGTACCCTTGTTCTTAATGCCTCCTTTAACCCGTCCATTAATATAGTAACAGCTACCTCCCTGTGATGCGCATTATCATTTATGTCCTTGATCCCAATGTATCTAGACATTTCCTGCAGTGCTCGATGGAAATATTCAGATGCCATTTCACCTTCCTTTTGTCTTATGGAAAAGATTTTATTCCATTTGACAACAGTAGGGAAATATACTCCTAATTACAGATTGATTTGCCGTACATTCTCCTGATTGTATTCATCAGTGAGAGGTACTTCTGCGTCTAACTTACAATCGGTTATGAATTTTGCGGGGTCAATATTTGAGGGTAAACATACCCGTAGCACTGTTCGCCAATCTTTGTTTGTGGATTCGTTGGCATTACCTAATTCTTTAATGAACCTTTGGCATGCGACTAGATCTTTTCTGGGATCGGGAAATTCTGACATAATTGACCTTAACTCTGCCCGGGACCAAGGACAATGCATGGCAATGTTCCTGATGGGAGTGACTCCCTGAGCGTCAGTCTTCCCATTGGGGACTGCAATCACCCTGATAGGATTTAACTCAATTACTTCATTCTGGTTTGACTCTATAATGTGAGGTGCTATTGTTTCTGCGTAATGTACGGTACCGTACTTACCTGTGGACACGACCTCACTTATCCCTCCGCTAGGGGGCCTGACTACTGCTCTTGTTGGTTGTGCCGTGCCCACCTGAGTGTCTTATATGGTGGCTGCTAGAGAGAGTGCCGATATCGTGCTTCCTGCTCGCAGTCCTGGGGAAAATTTAAAATGGGATACAACTGGCAAGGGTTAGCGTTAGTACATTTATCAGTTACTCTCCTATCCTGTACTAATGTACCATTGTCTGTAGCCACTTTCTCCCCCACAATATATGGTGGTGGTGGTGCTGTCGCCATTGTTTTCCCGCTAGGTTTGGAACCTGCTGCGCGAGCCAATTCCCTTTGCATATCCCCCTTCTGTTGCCATAAATTTAAACAATCTGTATGTTTAATCCTTTGTTTCTTGGATTTTATCAGACATATCCTTAACCTTAAGTTCTGTAATACCTCTGGTTCAAAGCTGCCCACCCTAGGGAATGGTACCCTATCTTTGTCAGTCATACGTACCCATTCAGACAAAAAGTCTTCAGTGTGTGATCCATATTTACCACACATAACAAACCTCGCCGACCCCTTGGGCCGCGGCTCTTCAACCTGAACCCTGGTTACAAGACGTCCACCGCTTGTGCAATTGGATCCCATCGCAGACTTTTTCCTTTTACGCAATCCCCAATGCATAATACGAATAGACGGTGAAAGTTCTTAGAGCGCTTTCACCCACTCCTTCTCCACTAAGTACCACGACTCACTCCAATAGTGAACACCGCGTACCCAGCGAGGTCCCTATCTGATTTCTATTCACTGGAAGTGTTTAGGAGTGACTTACCTATTCCAATGAATATACACAGGTCTAAATGAATCTAGCAATCTGAATGTTATGGCAACAATCTGAGAGAGTATGCAAAGTATGGGTGCCGTGTACGCTTTTGGCGCCCAAAAAAATTCACAGATTTTAAATAGCTTTTTTCCTGTTTACCTTACGAGTTCTACCAGAATCTCTACAAACCATACAGAGCAGACGCCATCTAATCAGCAATCAAGTAGGGTTTTCAGTGCATCCATCGACCAGGAAAAGGATACGTAGGATACTTTCTGTCCACCCTTTGCTGATAGATTAAGTCTGCTGTGACCTGTTAGGTAGTAAGTATGTGGAAAACCGGAGGAGCCCCCAATTGATAAAGCTGATTTATCCTTAGGAATGAAAGCTATACCTTAAACACACCTTAAATACACTTTACCATGGAGCCGCTGCGGCCGCTGTACTTAATACACACTCTACGTACTTTGTACGCTATTCGCGTACAAAGTCCCGTGCTGTGTATGGACTTAGCGTACAAACGCCGCGCTGACGGTACAAAGTACACACAGCGCGTACACACCCAATGAACACACTTTAAACCTTATACAGCAATGTGATGCGTTACTAATACACTTTTTAAACCTTATACAGCAATGCGATAGCAATTCACCTTTAAACCTTAGCAGGGAAAGGAAGACACAACACCGGTTTGTAATTTACCGCTGGGTTCCGACACCACAGCGTATTATTGCTGAAAGGGGGTTACAATACAAACAATACAATACAATATAACAGAGTAAATGGCTACAGTCAATGTTACATACGTGAGTGGATTCGCTGCGCTACCCAGTCTGGTCCTCCGTCATCTGATAGATAACGTTGTGAGTCTTGTGTCTGACCAGGCCTGCAGCAGGCTCTCCTTATACAATTCATCCAAAACTTAACACAATGGATACTGTAATCTCTTTGTCCATTGGACACAGGGATGGTCATTTACAGTACAGGAGAGGTCATAGGTCGGTTTGAATAGGTGGGCGATGTCTGTTCCAGCTGCTCTTGTGGGTGGTCTCCTCTGGATTCCCGTTGCATACATAATGTACAGTAAATACAGTTTATATCTATATTCTGCTCCTGCACATAACTATCCGCAGGAACATGCGATCTTTCTCAAACCAACACCGGAATGTTACCCTTAAAATACCCTATAGCTGGATACCAAACACCACCTTATAACCTTGTTCTGTCCCCTCCTATTCTGTAAAGGTGAATCCCTTTGTTCTGTTACCATTTAAACTGCTGTTACTTTCTGATGTGGTGCAGGGAAACTATGGGGTAAATTTACTAAGGTGGGAGATTTTTAGAACTAGTGATATTGCCAATAGCAACCAATCAGATTACATCTAATATCTTTTAGAAGCAACTAGATAAATGTTAAGTAGAATCTGATTGGTTGCTATGAGCAACATCACCAGTTCTAAAAAAAACTCCCACCTTAGTAAATTTACCCCTATGTGTACATTGTGCACTATTTGGATTAAATATGTAATGTGTTTTGATAGCCTTCCACGCGTTCACAAACTACCGTAAATACTCATACCACACGCTAATGCGCAGGACCGCGGGAGCGACCATACGCAAATTGCGGATATGCGCACGCCCAGCAGAACAAGTACACGCGCGGAGGCCATCTGTGTGTAGTTTGTACGTGATATGTGTACTGCAATATTTTTCGACTTTGACAAGACGGAAACACTGCCGCTGTCACAGGGGGGGGTAACTGGAGCAGCAACATCAGCAGGAACCAGCATCAGCAGGATCATCAGCAGGGATGCAGAGCAGGGAGAGTGCATCTCCAGCCTTGCACTTCCCTGCTTTGATCCCTTTGCTGAGTGGGTAGTGCCTGGGCACACCACACCAATGCTATCGTGTTCACACATGCATGTGCACCTGTGACTTTCTGTCCAAACATGCATGCACACTAGTTTCTTGCAGTCCATATGTACATGCACACCTGTGCTTTTCATCCACACAAGCATATGGACCCTTCTTATTTGTGCTTTTCCTGCTTATACAAACTTATACTGTGCCCCCAAGTCAGTAAGATTGTCTTTTCCTACTAACGCCTACAGTTTTACACACTTCCCGCTTGAAAGTTGAAACCCTATGTTTTTTTGCATAAGCTTATACCTTACCCCCCCCCCCCCCCCCCCCCCCAGATGCCACCTCTTAAACATTTTTCTCTCATGAAACACCAACATATACACCTTTCCTATACCTAGCCACATAGGGCCTGAGGTGGAAGCAGTGCCAATGTTTGCACAGTTGAGCGTTTGTTTTTTTTATGCTGTGCACAGGCCACAGTCCCACTGCGCACAAGTGGTGATTAGTGACGGGGGCGCAGTAAGGTTTTATCCATAAAGTGCATGACAAGTAGTGAGCGTTTGAGGGATGTAAGAATTTAACCATTTTCTGGGGGTATCTACAAATTCGTGCACAGTTGTAAAGGCTCTGGAGGATTGCTTGCAACTGGCATTCTGAGCAACTATAGGGTTGCTCAGATGATCGATGATGTGACCAATGGTGCGTCTATGTACACAAACGGCAGGTAAGGAGACTCTGTCAGTGGGCATCGCTGAACAAATTCCAGCAGCAGCATATTTTTGCAGATCCTCTGTATACGCAATCGCTGTAGAGACGGCATGTGCATCAACCTTTTCTTTGTCGAGTTTGGTTTTATCTCTAATTTTGGCTGCCCGTTTATACATTATCACTGCGCATATAGGGGGTCATTCCGAGTTGATCGCTAGCTGCCGTTGGTCGCTGCGTAGCGATCAGTGTAAAAATAGGCTAATCTGCGCATGCGCGACGTACAGGTACAAGGAGAATTGTGGTTTTGCACAGGTTCTAGCAACGTTTTCAGTTGCACTGACGGCCGCAAGAAGAACGACAGGAAGGGGGTGTTTCTGGGTGTCAACTGACCGTTTTCTGGGAGTGTTTGGAAAAACGCAGGCGTGCCAGGGAAAACGCAGGTGTGGCTGGGCGAACGCTGGGCGGGTGTGTGATGTCAAAAGCCATCCCTCCAACGTTAGAATCAACGCACACGAAGAGTAAGTCCAGGGCTGGTCTTGTTCTGCACAAAATGTTTTTGCAGGCACTCTGCTGCACAGGCGTTCACACTTCTGCAAAGCGAAAATACACTCCCCGCTGGGCGGCAACAATGCGTTTGCACGGCTGCTAAAAACTGCTAGCAAGCGAACAACTCGGATGACCCTCATAATCTGTATCTGGTTTCTCACACACAGAAGCTATACACAGGGCCTTAGAGTATCCTTTCCGACAAGCATTGTTGGAAAGGATCCGACTAAGCAGAATTCAATGAATGGCCAAATCCGACAGGATTTAGCCAGGCATGTCCAAACTGCGGCCCTCCAGCTGTTGTGAAACTACATATCCCAGCATGCCCTGACAACAGTTTGCTGTTAGAGAATGCTAATGCTGTGTCAGGGCATGCTGGGATGTGTAGTTTCTCAACAGCTGGAGGGCCACAGTTTGGACATGCCTGATTTAGCCGTTACAGACAATGCCAATCCGACTTTTTTTTAAAGTCGGATTGACATTGTCGGAAAGGACACAGACATGAACAGGTGCCCGCCCGGTAAAGACGCGGCTCTGTTCCGCTAGCAGGTCTTGGCGGCGGGGAGAGCAGGGAACACTGCGGCTGCATCAGCGTAGCAGGAGGATGGGGCGTGGCCGCCAGACCTCACGGCACTTGGCATCCACCCGGCTCCAACAAGCAAGGTCCCGGCTGCGGCACTGAATGTAGGTCACAACTCGTCTCCTCTCAGCTCATCCTCACCTGTCCCCGCTCCATCTCCTATCCCGTCCCCCGCCGTCTCTTCCTCCTAATCCTCCCCCGTCCCCACAGCCCTCCAGTGGCGCACCCAGAAACCCCCTCCACTAAAAAAAAAATTTATTTTTTTTTTTTTTTAGTAAGCTGCATGAGTATTATTAATGGCTGTCTAGCGTCCTCTGCAGCCTGCTGTCTTCCTGGTGGCACTTTTAAGTGCAAAAAATGTTTACTTTATTTTAATTATAGTACATATATATCCATGTGCATACATAGAAACATAGAAACATAGAATTTGTCGGCAGATAAGAACCACTTGGCCCATCTAGTCTGCCCCTTTTTTTTTTTTTATATATTATTTTTTTTTATCACTAACCTTATTTGATCCTTATTTCTTTGTAAGGATATCCTTATGTCTATCCCATGCATGTTTAAATTGCTCTACTGTCTTAGCCTCTACCACCTCTGATGGGAGGCTATTCCACTTGTCCACTACCCTTTCTGTGAAATAATTTTTCCGCAAATTTCCCCTGAACCTCCCCCCCTCCAGTCTCAGTGCATGTCCTCGTGTCCTATTGCTTCTCTTCATTTGGAGAATGTTTCCCTCCTGGACTTTGTTAAAACCCTTCATATATTTGAAAGTTTCTATCATGTCGCCCCTTTCTCTTCTCTGCTCCAAACTATACATATTGAGATTTCTTAGTCTTTCTGGGTATGTTTTGTGATGTAGGCCATGCACCATTTTAGTTGCCCTCCTTTGTACAGTTTCTAATGTATTAATATCCTTTTGAAGATATGGCCTCCAGAACTGAATACAGTATTCTAGATGAGGCCGTACCAATGACCTATACAGTGGCATTATTACTTCTTTCTTTCTGCTGCTGATTCCTCTCCCAATGCAGCCAAGCATCTGACTAGCCTTCCTCATTGCCTTGTTACATTGCTTACCTGCCTTTAAGTCATCTGAAATAGTGACTCCTAGATCCCTTTCCTCCTCAGTAGTTTCCAGTATAGTGCCATTAATACTGTATTTAGCTTTAGGATTTTTGAGACCCAAGTGCATGATTTTGCATTTTTTGGCATTAAACTGTAATTGCCAGACTCTTGACCATTCCTCTAGTCTACCTAGATCCTCAATCATTTGTTTTACCCCACCTGGTGTGTCTACCCTGTTGCATACCTTTGTGTCATCTGCATAAAGGCATACTTTCCCTTTAATCCCATTTGCAATGTCACCAATAAAGATATTGAAAAGCACTGGTCCAAGTACAGATCCCTGGGGTACTCCACTGGTAACATTTCCCTCCTGTGAATGCACTCCATTTACCACAACTCTCTGTTTTCTATCCTTCAACCAAGATCTTATCCATTCAATAATCCTAATATCCAATCCCAAACTTTCAAGTTTATTTAGCAGTCTGCGATGTGGAACTGTGTCAAAAGCCTTACTAAAGTCAAGATAAGCTATATCCATGGCTCCACCTTTATCCATCACTTTAGTCACACAATCAAAAAAGTCAATAAGATTTGTTTGACATGATCTTCCCCCAGTGAATCCATGCTGTTTGGGATCCAGTAAATTGCCGGATTTGAGATGATCTACAACTCTTTCTTTTAAGAGTGTTTCCATCAATTTCCCTACTACTGATGTAAGACTCACTGGTCTGTAGTTGTTTGCCTCTTCCTTGCTTCCACTTTTGTGCAGTGGGACTACGTTTGCTCTTTTCCAGTCCCCTGGAATTTCTCCTGTAGCTAATGACTGGTTGAATAATTCTGTCATATACATACATACATACATACATATAAACTCACACATATGATATATATACATGTGTATAGATACATGTAGTGTGTGTGTGTGTGTGTGTGTGTGTGTGTGTGTGTGTGTGTGTGTGTGTGTATACATATATATATATATATATATATATACACACAGACACACTAGTTTCTCTAACGTCCTAGTGGATGCTGGGGACTCCGTAAGGACCATGTGGAATAGACGGGCTCCGCAGGAGACAGGGCACTTTAAGAAAGGAATTTGTATACTGGTGTGCTCTGGCTCCTCCCTCTATGTCCCTCCTCCAGACCTCAGTTTGAATCTGTGCCCGGACGAGCTGGGTGCAACATAGTGAGCTCTCCTGAGCTTGCTAAAAAGAAAGTATTTTGTTAGGTTTTTTTATTTTCAGAGAGATCTGCTGGCAACAGACTCTCTGCTACGTGGGACTGAGGGGAGAGAAGCAGCCCTACTCACTGAAGATAGGTCCTGATTCTTAGGCTACTGGACACCATTAGCTCCAGAGGGATCGTACACAGGAACGCACCCTTGGTCGTCTGATCCTGGAGCCGCGCCGCCTTCCCCCTTGCAGAGCCAGAAGACAGAAGCCGGTGTCAGAAGCAAGAAGACTTCGAAATCGGCGGCAGAAGACTCCAGTCTTCATATGAGGTAGCGCACAGCACTGCAGCTGTGCGCCATTGCTCCCACACTAAACCCACACACTCCGGTCACTGTAGGGTGCAGGGCGCAGGGGGGGGGCGCCCTGGGCAGCAATTAGAGACCTCTTGGCAAAAGTGGGCATATATACAGTTGGGCACTGTATATATGCAGGAGCCCCCGCCATATTTTACACAGAAACGCGGGACAGAAGCCCGCCGCTGAGGGGGCGGGGCTTCTTCCTCAGCACTCACCAGCGCCATTTTCTCGCCACAGCTCCGCTGAGAGGAAGCTCCCCAGGCTCTCCCCTGCAGAATCACGGTAGAAGAGGGTAAAAAGAGAGGGGGGGCACATAAATTTGGCGCAAAAACAATAGTACAGCAGCTACTGGGTTAACACTAAGTTACTGTGTGACTCCTGGGACATATAGCGCTGGGGTGTGTGCTGGCATACTCTCTCTCTGTCTCTCCAAAGGGCCTTTTGGGGGAACTGTCTTCAAAAAGAGCATCCCCTGTGTGTGTGGTGTGTCGGTACGCTTGTGTCGGTATGTTTGACGAAGAAGGCTATGTGGAAGCAGAGCGGGAGTAAATGAATGTGGGGTCGCCGCCGACGGCGCCGACACACGATTGGATGGATATGTGGAAGGTTTTAAATGATAATGTTACTTCCTTACATAAAAGGTTGGATAAAGCCGAAGCCTTAGGACAGCCGGGGTCTCAGCCCATGCCTGATCCTATGTCGCAGAGGCCGCCAGGGTCTCAGAAGCGCCTACTATCCCAAATTGTTGACACAGATGTCGACACGGATTCTGACTCCAGTGTTGATGGCGATGATGCAAAGTTACAGCCTAAAATGGCTAAAGCCATCCGTTACATGATTATAGCAATGAAGGATGTGTTGCACATCACAGAGGAAACCCCAGTCCCTGACAAGAGGGTTTATATGTATGGGGGAAAAAGGCAAGAGGTGACCTTTCCCCCTTCACATAAGTTAAATGAGTTATGTGAAAAGGCTTGGGAAGCTCCAGATAGGAAACTGCAGGTTTCCAAACTGATGCTTATGGCGTATCCTTTCCCGCCAACGGACAGGTTACGCTGGGAATCCTCCCCTAGGGTAGACAAAGCTTTAACACGCTTATCCAAGAGGGTAGCCCTGCCGTCACAGGATACGGCCACCCTAAAAGATGCTGCGGATAAAAAGCAGGAGGGTATCCTGAAGTCCATTTATACACATTCAGGTACCCTACTAAGGCCGGCAATTGCGTCGGCCTGGATGTGTAGTGCTGTAGCAGCATGGACAGATACCTTATCTGAGGAACTTGATACCTTGGACAAGGATACTGTAGTACTGACCCTGGGGCATATAAAAGACGCTGTCCTATATATGAGAGATGCCCAAAGAGACATTAGCCTACTGGGCTCTAGAATAAATGCAATGTCGATTTCTGCCAGAAGGGTCCTGTGGACTCGGCAATGGACAGGTGATGCCGACTCAAAAAGGCACATGGAGGTTTTACCTTACAAGGGTGAGGAATTGTTTGGGGACAGTCTCTCGGACCTGGTCTCCACAGCTACGGCTGGAAAGTCAAATTTTTTGCCTTATATTCCCTCACAACCTAAGAAAGCACCGTATTACCAAATGCAGTTCTTTCGTTCACAAAGAGGCAAGAAAGTCCGAGGTGCATCCTTTCTTGCCAGAGGCAGGGGTAGAGGAAAAAAGCTGCATAATACAGCTAGTTCCCAGGAACAGAAGTCCTCCCCGGCCTCCACTAAATCCACCGCATGACGCTGGGGCTCCACAGGCGGAGCTAGGCCCGGTGGGTGCGCGTCTCCGAAATTTCAGCCACAAGTGGGTTCACTCCCAGATGGATCCCTGGGCTATAGAGATTGTGTCTCAGGGATACAGGCTGGAATTCGAAGAGATGCCCCCTCACCGTTACCTCAAATCGGCCCTGCCAGCTTCCCCCTTAGAGAGGGAAATAGTGTTAGCTGCAATTCACAAATTGTATCTTCAGCAGGTGGTGGTAAAGGTTCCCCTCCTTCAACAGGGAAGGGGTTACTATTCGACCATGTTTGTGGTACCGAAACCAGACGGTTCGGTCAGACCCATATTGAATTTAAAATCCCTGAACATATACCTGAAAAGGTTCAAGTTCAAGATGGAATCGCTCAGAGCGGTCATCGCAAGCCTGGAGGAGGGGGATTTTATGGTGTCTCTGGACATAAAGGATGCTTACCTTCATGTCCCCATTTATCCACCTCATCAGGAGTACCTCAGATTTGTGGTACAGGATTGTCATTACCAATTCGAGACGTTGCCGTTTGGTCTCTCCACGGCACCGAGAATATTTACCAAGGTAATGGCGGAAATGATGGTGCTCCTGCGACAGCAAGGAGTCACAATTATCCCATACTTGGACGATCTCCTCATAAAGGCGAGGTCCAGAGAGAAGTTGCTGATCAGCGTGGCACGCTCTCTGGAAGTGTTACAACAGCACGGCTGGATTCTGAATATTCCAAAGACGCAGTTGATTCCTACGACTCGTCTGCCCTTCCTGGGCATGATTCTGGACACAGACCAGAAGAGGGTTTATCTCCCGATGGAGAAGGCTCAGGAGCTCATGACACTGGTCAGTGACCTATTAAAACCAAAACAGGTGTCGGTGCATCACTGCACGCGAGTCCTGGGAAAGATGGTGGCCTCATACGAGGCCATTCCCTTCGGCAGGTTCCATGCGAGGACCTTTCAGTGGGATCTGTTGGACAAGTGGTACGGATCACATCTACTGATGCATCGGCTGATCACCCTGTCCCCCAGGGCCAGGGTGTCTCTCCTGTGGTGGCTGCAGAGTGCTCACCTTCTCGAGGGCCGCAGATTCGGCATTCAGGACTGGGTCCTGGTGACCACGGACGCAAGCCTCCGAGGGTGGGGAGCAGTCACACAGGGAAGAAATTTCCAAGGTCTGTGGTCAAGTCAGGAGACTTGTCTTCACATCAACATCCTGGAACTAAGGGCAATATACAACGCCCTACGAAAAGCGGAGACCCTGCTTCGCGACCGACCGGTGCTGATTCAGTCAGACAACATCACCGCAGTGGCTCATGTAAACCGCCAAGGCGGCACAAGGAGCAGGGTGGCGATGGCGGAAGCCACCAGAATTCTTCGCTGGGCGGAGAATCACGTAAGCGCACTGTCAGCAGTGTTCATTCCGGGAGTGGACAACTGGGAAGCAGACTTCCTCAGCAGGCACGACCTCCACCCGGGAGAGTGGGGACTTCATCAAAAAGTCTTCACGCAGATTGCAAGTCGGTGGGAACTGCCACAAATAGACATGATGGCATCCCGCCTCAACAAAAAGCTACAGAGATATTGCGCCAGGTCAAGAGACCCTCAGGCGATAGCGGTAGACGCTCTAGTGACACCGTGGGTGTTTCAGTCGGTCTATTTATTTCCTCCTCTTCCTCTCATACCCAAGGTGCTGAGAATCATAAGAAGAAGAGGAGTGAGAACAATACTCATTGTTCCGGATTGGCCAAGAAGGACTTGGTATCCAGAGTTGCAAGAACTGCTCACAGAGGACCCATGGCCTCTGCCTCTAAGACAGGACTTGTTGCAACAGGGGCCCTGTCTGTTCCAAGACTTACCGCGGCTGAATTTGACGGCATGGCGGTTGAACGCCGGATCCTAGCAGAAAAAGGCATTCCGGATGAGGTCATTCCTACCCTGATAAAGGCTAGGAAGGACGTGACGGCTAAACTTTATCACCGTATATGGCGAAAATATGTTGTATGGTGTGAGGCCAGGAATGCCCCTACGGAGGAATTCCAGCTGGGCCGTTTCCTTCACTTCCTACAGTCGGGAGTGACTTTGGGCCTAAAATTGGGTTCCATTAAGGTCCAGATTTTGGCCCCATCCATTTTCTTTCAAAAAGAACTGGCTTCTCTGCCTGAAGTTCAGACGTTTGTAAAGGGAGTATATTCAGCCCCCTTTTGTGGCACCTTGGGATCTTAACATGGTGTTGAGTTTCCTGAAGTCACACTGGTTTGAGCCACTTAAAACCGTGGAGTTAAAATTTCTCACGTGGAAGGTGGTCATGCTGTTGGCCTTTGCTTCAGCTAGGCGTGTGTCAGAATTAGCGGCTTTGTCACATAAAAGCCCCTATCTGGTTTTCCATATGGACAGGGCAGAATTGCGGACCCGTCCGCAATTTCTGCCAAAAGTGGTGTCATTTTTTCATATAAACTAACCTATTGTGGTGCCTGTGGCTACTCGTGACTTGGAGGATTCCGAGTTACTAGATGTGGTCAGGGCTTTGAAGGTTTATGTAGCCAGAACGGCTAGAGTCAGGAAAACTGAGTCGCTGTTTATCCTGTATGCATCCAACAAGCTGGGTGCTCCTGCTTCAAAGCAAACTCTTGCTCGCTGGATCTGTAACACGATTCTGGATTGCCGCTTCCTATATCAGTAAAAGCCCACTCCACAAGGAAGGTGGGCTCTTCTTGGGCGGCTGCCCGAGGGGTCTCGGCATTACAACTTTGCCGAGCAGCTACTTGGTCGGGTTCAAACACTTTTGCAAAGTTCTACAAGTTTGATACCCTGGCTGAGGAGGACCTTGTGTTTGCTCATTCGGTGCTGCAGAGTCATCCGCACTCTCCCGCCCGTTTGGGAGCTTTGGTATAATCCCCATGGTCCTTACGGAGTCCCCAGCATCCACTAGGACGTTAGAGAAAATAAGATTTTACTTACCGGTAAATCTATTTCTCGTAGTCCGTAGTGGATGCTGGGCGCCCATCCCAAGTGCGGACTTCTTCTGCAATACTTGTATATAGTTATTGCTTAAATAAGGGTTATGTTATGGTTGCATCAGGGTTGATCTGATGTTCCGTTGTTGTTCATACTGTTAACTGGGTAAGTTTATCACAAGTTATACGGTGTGATTGGTGTGACTGGTATGAGTCTTGCCCTGGATTCCAAAATCCTTTCCTTGTACTGTCAGCTCTTCCGGGCACAGTTTCTTTAACTGAGGTCTGGAGGAGGGACATAGAGGGAGGAGCCAGAGCACACCAGTATACAAATTCTTTCTTTAAGTGCCCTGTCTCCTGCGGAGCCCGTCTATTCCCCATGGTCCTTACGGAGTCCCCAGCATCCACTACGGACTACGAGAAATAGATTTACCGGTAAGTAAAATCTTATTTTTACGGACCCAGCATATAATGGGTCACCTCAGTCCCCACCCCCGTGATTGGCTCCACCCAGTTCTGGAAACCCCCCCCATGCAAATCCTGCGTTTGCCACTGCCCTCAAAACATGTCCCCGCTCCCTGTCTCATCTCCTCAATTTTAAAGTCGGATTGACATTGTTGTAAACGGGGCCAAAACCAAAGTGTGTGGATCGCGGCTAATCTCCTGATCCACGTGTTTTCCGACAAGTTGGGAATCCCCGACTTGTTGGAAAAAATTAAGCCCCATTGAATAGGTCGGAACCCCATCCAATCTAAAATAGTCAGAAACTGCCATCTTTCCGACAAGACGGCAGTTTCAATTTCAATTACTTCAATTGAATACCCCCCATAGAGGTAGGAAGGCCCTGCTCGCAAGCTTACAGTCTATAGAATAGTGTGATTTTAAGTTCAAATAGGAAAACTCTTACAGCTCATTGCCTGTACATACAATAATTAAAAATAGATTGGGGATGCATAATTTTATATTTGAAATATATCTGCCAAGATGTTGTTAAAAACTTGTGTACACCTTTAGTACTAACTGCTACCTATAGTAAAACACGTCACCAGTTTACTGGTGCGCAACAAACCCATTTTGCTGGTTAGATTTGTTTTGCACTGTTTAATAGTAAACAATGAAAGGACTACAGGTGCATTGTTGCACATGTATGCAAATCAAGGACAGATTTCTAAATAGACAGCCAAGGCATTTTTAATATACTAAATACATTTTGTTAATCCATATTAAAATTTTGCTAAATAAGCCGTTGAGGAAGAGTGGTAGTCGAGTATATAAAATATATAATAATGTATGTTTATAGTTTTACAAATACACATGTTGAATTCTGTCTGTACTTAGAACCTCTTCTTCATTTGCACAGTTTTTTTATGCTACTCAATTAGCTATTCCAATCCGCCCATTGACTTAGTTACCTGAATATTTTATGATAGCCTGGCATTGCAGCAAGAATAAGAAGAATCGTATGAGATATACTAATGCCACAATGACATTGGGGGTAATTCAAAGTTGATCGCAGCAGCAAATTTGTTAGCAGTTGGGCAAAACCATGGGGGTAATTCCAAGTTGATCGCAGCAGGATTTTTGATAGCAATTGGGCAAAACCATGTGCACTGCAGGGGAGGCAGATATAACATGTGCAGAGAGAGTTAGATTTGGGTGTGGTGTGTTCAATCTGCAATCTAATTTGCAGTGTAAAAATAAAGCAGCCAGTATTTACCCTGCACAGAAATAAAATAACCCACCTAAATCTAACTCTTTCTGCACATGTTATATCTGCCTCCCCTGCAGTGCACATGGTTTTGTCCAATTGCTATCAAAAATCCTGCTGCGATCAACTTGGAATTACCCCCCATGTGCACTGCAGGGGGGGCAGATGTAACATGTGCAGAGAGAGTTCGATTTGGGTGGGTTATTTTGTTTCTGTGCAGGGTAAATACTGGCTGCTTTATTTTTTACACTACAATTTAGATTTCAGTTTGAACACACCCCACCCAAATCTAACTCTCTCTGCACATGTTATATCTGCCACACCTGCAGTGCACATGGTTTTGCTCAACTGCTTACAAATTTGCTGCTGCGATCAACTCTGAATTAGGCCCATTGTCTCATGAAGGAGGACCTACAGATATAGCCAATAGCCGCAGGTGCGATTAATTTGGCATGATGTGCCTGCACGTCATTGTGTCTACAGTATATTTGCACTCACTAACCATTGGCATTTCATTAATGAGGAACGCTGCTACATCTGTGTGTCCTGCAGGAAGAAAGAAAATTAGCAACACTTGACAAATGGATTGGTTGAGGTTTTCCTAACCTGTTGACTGGGGCCCTAATTTAGGCTTCATGATAGGTCCACAGGATATATTATTTTCCTGAAAAGAAAGCGTAATATGTTGACACTATACAAGTAAATGTTGACAGACTAGTTTTCCTTGCGTTGTTATGAATACACTTCAGTTGACTTAATTGCTGTGCTATGTTTAGCTTTATAGCAAACGCACCTTGCAAGTAGTATAAGAATCGTTGGTCCCTGTGGTGAAGTGCTGCACGTAACATTCATATTACATACTAAATAGATAACTACTACTGCAACTTGAATTTCAACTAGAGTTCAAGAAAATATTATGTAACTATACATAGGGATATTTGAGCTATATTCAACATTACGTATTTGCTGCATGTATGTGTGCCATCCTGTTCCTCGCTGAATTGTGTGATGGTTAGCATTACTGTGTCACAGCACTAAGGTCATGTGTTTGATTTCCACCATGGCCCTAACTGTGTGGAGTTTGTATATTCTTAATGTACTTGTGTGAGTTTCCTCCTGGTACTCCGGTTTCCTCCCACAATCCAAAATTATACTGGTAGGTTAATTGGATCCCAGCAAAAATTAACCTGTGTGTGTACATATGTTAGGGAATATAGACTGTAAGCTCCACTGGAGCAGGGACTGATGTGAATGGTAAAAATATTCTCTGTAAAGTGTTGCGGAATATGTGTGCGCTATATAAATAACTGGTAATAAATAATAATGATGACCAGGGCCTTCAGAGTTGGAGGCAGGGCTTCACCTTGAAATACTCTATTAGGCATTCAAATCTTACCATAGCAACAGCATTTTCATTGCTGCAGCTAAAAGACACCTACAAGCCTGCACAGTGTTTAAATCTGTGCATTATTCCAAACTTTGTCTTGGAAAGATATGGTATTTTGGGTATTTTCACCGCGATAACGGGGGGCATTTGAATATCGCCCCTCGATATCCTGTCACTTTAGATGGGAGATCGGGGGTGCGATAACATTAAATCCCCCCCTTAGAGTCCCATGCAATGCGGCTGTAGCTGCGGGCAGCAGTGCAATCTGATTTACTACCTTCTGCTAATGCCAGATTTCATAGACCTAATTCAGGGGGGGCATCTGCCAGCCATTGATGTTATGCAAGCTTCTGAAACCATCATCATTAGTAGTGGCACAGACACCAGCCCCATGCTAGCTGCAAGACATCCGTTAGAAACCGACTTCCTTTTGATAAACGCACAACTCAGGATTGTACTGAGCTTTTGATACATGCCCAGAACACTCCCATGGCACTCCCACAAGTTAGGGTGGTTACTGTCCAATTCCCAATCTAAAAGCCCAATTTTGTGGAGAGACAATTTGGCCAAGTTCCGTCCAACTCAGAATAGAAAGGACATGCACAAAAGTGTATGAATTGGCATCTGTGCGAACTAACCAGCTCCTGTTATTTTTCAAACACAGCATGTAACATGGCAGCTAGGAGCTGATTGGCTGGTACTTTATCACAGTGAATGTATCACTTTTCAAGGCTCTCTGTCCATCCATCTATGCCCCCTCCCCGGTCCTGTACTATAGACAGGTATTGTGTCTCCTACTCGCTCCCTCCCACACTTTCTCCCTAACACTCTCTCTTGCTCCTCTATCTCTCTCTTCCTGACACTGTCTCTCACTCTCCCTGACAATGTCTTTCTCTCTCCCTGACACTTGCTTTGTCTCTGTCTGTCCATCTTTGCCCCTCGCCTATTCCCCCACCGTCTGCCTATCCATCTATGCCCCCATATGGTGCTCTGTCCATCTGTATATACCCCTCTTTTTCTCTCTGACACTCTCTCTGTCTCCCTGATGCCCTCTCTCTCTATCTCCCCTCTCATCCCTTTCTCTCTCTTTCTCCCAGACACCTTCTCTCTTTCGCTCCTCTCCTTCACTCTTTTATTCATGAAATTCTCTCTCGCTCCTCTTTCTCTCCCCCTGACACCCTCTCTGTTTCTCACTCCCCTCTCTCACCTGCCCCCCTAACGGTTATAGGGGGGTATTGTAGTGACAAAGAGGCATGGGGGGGGGGGGGGGGGGGGAAGGTTGCCCTTTTGAGATTTTGCTATGGGGCGCACAAAGTTCTATTTACGCCCCCTACCACCAAGTATATTTATGATGGAGTTATGGAGGTAAGATATAGGGGGATATTCAATTTGGCCCGGGGTGCCGGGTGATAAGTATCGGCCGGTGGGGGCTATTTAATTGGCCCCGATAAGCCGGCGCGTTTCACTGAACCTGTGTGTTTTCGGGTATAAGAGGACTTGTTACCGGCCGAGCAAATTAAATAGCCCGACCGAAGCACCCGAAGAAACATCGGGGGTTTTTACTCCCGATGTCTCTTCGGACCAAATTGAATATCCCCCATAGTATCTATCGCTCTGTGTAGTTGCAGTTTATTTTAATGAGTAACAATGCCATTTTACACATACAGCATGACTAACACAAAACAAACCTGTTTATACACTAAATTGAATTCGTAAAGTTTACTTCTGAGATTGGGAGGATTATATGTACTGGCCCTTTATCAGATCTTGTCATCTAATAAAATGTAATTTGATATATGTGAGGATACCAGGCTTATTTGTAGCACAGACTGACTGGCTTATTCAAAGCTACCTTAGGTGATAGCCACAGGTACCTGGTACCTCCATGGATTCTGAATCGCTTAGGAAAAGATGGGTTTAAAGATGTATCAAAAATAAAATATGTACAAAATCATGCAGGCAGTAATAACAAATAACACCAGGTTGTTCACCACATAGAAAGCCTGCCAGACTACCTTACCCTAAAGAGATAAAATCACTGCGGTCTGATCACCATCCTCACTCTTCCTGCTTTTGGTAAGTTCACAGAGTAGCAAGGTCTGCTGCAAGCTTAGCACCTTCCCAACTTGGAACACTCTAGATTAGTCTGACAGGAGCCAGAGGCGGAACTATCATTGGTGCAGCATGTGCATTGCACCAGGGCCCCTGGCACTAAGGGACCCACTTCTGCCTAGAGCATCAGTGAGTTTTCCCCTGGGCCACAGCACGACCATTTTGAGCAAAGTCAGACGACTGGCTCAGCGAAGGAAGCAGGGCGGGTCCTGCTCCCTGAGGAACTTGCTCCTTAACTCAGGGATGTGGGGTTGACCTTGTGTGTGTGCAGCCGCATCTGAACTTGACTGATAGGGAAGACCTGCTGCTTGTTAGCGCTGGTGTATTGCCTCTAATTCACAGTGCAGTGAATTCTTCCTGAATCATAGGTTCTTGTGAATTAAAGGCAGCGCATGACCGGTGTAACTGGGGCTGTGAGAGTCTACTTGACCGACTGCCGATCTGAGAAAAGCACAGGGGGTAGGGCCTCTCTCACAGACAGGGCAGTGGCCGCTGTGTTCCCACTGTTGGAAATTATGTGTGTGCAGGTGTTGATATTGCAGAGTTATATAGTCACACTCGTGTGGATTGCTCAAACTATGAACAGCCCAGTTACCTTACCAGCGGTGTTGGCTTATTGATAGACAGCAGGTACAACCATGCTCACTGTTACATGTACACTGGTGATGGAGCGGAGCTAAAGTGGATCAGTGTTTCATACAGCTCACCGGACAGTGAGTGTATACTGCAAACGGGTAGCTGTGCAGGGATGCTGGAACAGCTTTATGGCAGGTGTTAACCAGGTCTCTAATAGATAGAAGCTAAGTAGGAGACTTCTGCCCCCCACCATGTCACTACACAGTCTTATACAGTAAAGAAATAAGATGACCCCTGCACCTTTTCAATACTGATCTTGGTGGCCATCTTGGGATAGGGCATAAGGCCTCCCTGGAGGACAGGAAGACTAGAGTATGTGCAGTAGCACACTCTTCTTTCAGCACCCACCATCACCAAGGTACATCTTCTCCCCCGGTCTCCACGCAGCACAGTACTATGTGATTGTACTCCTGTCACCCTCTCAGCCACCTTCTGCCACTCCTTATCACCAGCTGGCGTTTGGTATATTATGAACTTGGCGTGGGTCAGGGGAGGGGGGGCCCAAAGTATATTTTTGTACCTGGGCCCACCACTCACAAGTTCCGCCACTGACAGGTGCCATAACCCCTTGTCAGCTTGTCAGATGAAAAACTTGGTCTAGACGATTGGGAACCCCATTTTTAGCCCAGTCTGGTTCCCACGCTGGCCTTGGTAGGGTTGTTATTATTATTATTATTATTATCATTATTATTAAAGCAAATCCCCATTGGATTGGATACATTCCTAAGGAAGGTCAGGCACTGAACTCCAGGGAGTATACCTGAGCTGGGTAAAGAACAAAGACCATGACATTTACATTTACAGCATGACTGGCTGCAAATCCTCTAGCTAGCAGCCTGCGCAAAATTTGGTACCTCTGGGAGACAGAGTGCTTCATTAAACCCAGGTGAACATTATGGCAGCTTTTTAAGAAAATAAAAAAGCACATACATTATTATGGTATAAGTAATGGGTAATGTTCAATACCAGGTTTTCACAACAGTTATAGATGAGAGAGGATGCCAGGAATACTTAAACTTTTATTTTCAACATGTATGTCTCCCTTCTTTTGCCACTTAACACTTATGCAATAAACAGAGAAAATGGTGAACAAAAACATTGTATATCACTGCTCTGGCTAACTTTAGAAAAAACAGTACAAGAAAGCAGGAGCAAACTTAAGTCCTTATTCAGCTTCAGTTGCAAAATCGTGAATCGGCCGATTATCAGATGAATGTGCATGCATCATGCGAGCGCTAAGGCCAAAATGCATTAACAATGCGATCGCAGGCCCATCAATGTGGGATCACGTAGCGATTGACAGGAAATTACCGTTAGTGGGAGGTAATATGGCATTTGTGGGGAGTGGTTGGGAAAACGCAGGCGTGTCATGCCCATTTTTGGGGCATTCATCTGACCTCAGCTGCGATTGATAACATGGTGCCGCTGCGACTGCAGCTGAGTATACCATGCATAGGCATGGGTCAACCGGCATTGTCGATGGTGGCCGATGGTTCCAGATTTCTGCGTATGCATTCGCACTCATGCGAATGCAAAAGCAAATTTGCGAATGCAGCGGTGGATGTCTTTTCCCTTTCTGGATGACTCTTCACATGCGTTTTTTAGCAGAAGCAGGATTGAAAAAAATCCCAATTCCTGTCTCAATAGCGATCCAAGATGAATGAGGGACTTAATACACTAAGGTCATACATGTCAGAACAGATGGTTGAGTTTTAGGGGTATATTTACTAAATGTCAATTTTAGGGGCTAAAACAAACATTTGCTAACATTTAAAAACGTATATACTGTATAAAATTGGCTGTTAGTAAATGTGTTTTTTAGCTCCTGAAACGCAACATCAATTTAAGACACATAAAAATCTATTAAAATTGACCTTTAGCAAATATACCCCTTAGTCTCTAATACTGCTACAAAATATATGGAAGAAGTAACATTTTCATAAAATTGTCAGTAGCTTTTTACTGTTTTTAAGGTGATCTTATACACAAGGTCACCAACATGGAGGTATGAGGGGTGCACTCGTATTGTGTATGGATGACAGGTGGGCCTGCGGGCACAAATTATCCCAGCCGCAAACTACATCTTATTTCATCGGGATTTGTATTAAGGAGCACAGGGGTCACAGTCCTGGAGGCCTTCCCTCTATAGTGGCACCTAGTTTGCTGTGTGTCGCTTCTCCCAGCTTACTCCATTGGCTGTAAATCTGTTAGTAGCCCACCCACCTGCCTTGACTTCCCCTTTCCTCCCTGCCCACCACATTACATGTTATTTTCACACTCTGTATCTAAAGACCTCCTGTCACACTGTGTGCGTCTGTCTTCCCCTTTGGTTTTCTCTCTATATGTACAGAGACAACGACTGCCTTTGCCTCCATCCACATGCAAGCCTCTTACCCACATATGAAAGCCTCTACCCTACTCCCCTGGTGTGGCTCTGACCCCCCAACCCCCCCTCCCCCCCACCCCACACACACACACACACACACATACATACATCTGTGAGCAATTTTGTTTGCTCCGTGTTATTTTCTCTCTCCTTTTACATGTTTCCCTTGTCCCATTTGCCCTCCTCTCTTTCTTATGTGCCCCCACCTCTCTCTCATATACACCCACTATCCACTTTCCTGTAGTGCTACACCCTATCTCCTCTTGTCTTTCTATCCTCCTTTTCTGGCTGTAGTAGGCAGAACGAATAGATACACAAATGTGTTCAGCGCCACCTAAAATTTGCAATTTTCCTTTTCTTTTTATGGTTTCAGTTAAGACTACCAATAAAACTGCTAAGGCTAGACGTAACGCCTGTCTGCAGTAAGACTTTTACATGAGGGAACCTTTCTATATGGTCCATCCAGAGTCAGGTATGCACAGTGGGAGCACGCCTGACATGGGACACACGATGACCTAGATAATAATTTACTACCGCCTTCATTTCTGCAGTTATTTTTTAATTTCTACTCAGGACCTATAGTTGCTGTGAGAATGTAGCTTCCACCCACCATATATCCCTGTGCCTATCTCTCCAACTTCCACTTCTTGCCCCCACATGCATTGTATAGTTACAGGTTGTTGGCCATAGTCTCAACATAGCGGTTGGTATATCATTTTTCCTTTCACATTTTAAAAGTCACCCTGAACATCAAGGCAGTGAACCGGGTCCTCTGTTTTCATGTATCCCATGCATAAAGTAGTCAATATGACACTCTGATAATCTTCATCAAAACACTTACAATTCTTAAAGGTCATTCATAATTTATTTGTGCACTCTATATCAGGAATCTGCTAGTAATAATCAGACGATACAGTGCTCTCTGACAATGAACACTTTACTTGGGTGTGCTGCTTTTTGCTGTATAGGTGTGTATAGGAAATTCACCTCCCCCAAAAAACAGAATCACAAATTCACATTTACTCCAGTAGGTGAAGCAGACGTTTTGTACAAGCTTATATTAATGACCCTAGTCATCCAAAATAAGCATGACCACTTGCAGTGAAAGGGCCTGATGATGCCTCCTTACTATACTCTATTATGTCATCTAGTAAAATTCCCAAGGCATGGAAAATGGCTGGAGGTGTTCTGTTCCACTAAAGTGGTGACAGACTCATTATTTCAAACTATAGGCCTATTTCTTTATTGCCTATATTATCCAAAGTCATATAAAAATGTGTTCATTCCCAAATCAGCAGCTTTTACAAAACAACACATTTCTTTAGTCCATTTCAATTTGGCATCTGACCAAGCCACTGAGCAGTAACAACGCTATTAAAAATGTAATGACATTCAGTATGGAATGGAACATGGACAGTTGGATGATGCAATAATCCTAGATTTTGCAAAAAACATTTGACACTGTAGATCATAATATACTGTATAGAAAAATGGAACACTCAGGTATAGGAATGCATGTGTTTATATGATTTAATGTCCTATTTGTCATGAAGAGCTCAGTTTTTATCTATGACTCCAACTGTAACAACTAGATGTTACCTTTGGCATCCCACAAGGCTATATTCCGTCTCTAGAGAAATAATACATCTCACCAGTATATATTCATTTAAGTATGAATTGTATATGTATTGTGCACACATATTATGCAGTACTTTACAGAGAGCATCCTAGTGACAACCATATAATACAGAGAGCATTTTAACATTCATATCCACATCCCCTGGGTACAGTCCACACATCCTCACATACAGTATTTTCTTTTCTGCTGCCGGTTACATTAGTTTCCACAGGAAAACATCTGGGTGTAGAGTGGATCTTGATCCAGAGGCACCAACAGGCTAAAGCTTTAGGCTGTCCCAGGATGCATTGGGGACTCCTCTATAACCCTGCCTCCAGGCACTGTGAGCTCAGTTTCAGTTGGTGTCTGCAGACAGCAGGTCACTTAACACGTGGGCTGCACTGGGCAGCCCTGAAAAAGCTTTTTCTGACAGAGCATTTCTTCAAAACTGGGCTGTCAACGCTGTATGTCATGATGACACTTCAGCGCTGCAGCTCCATCACCTCCCAGTGATGATGCATACTCCCGAGGCCTGTTCCCGGGTATTTGCGGCAAAGACCCTCCGGCTTTAGGCATACAGTCACAGGCGCTCTCCTGGTTCGCGGGGCTGCTACAGGGAGGAGGTAAGAGGGTCCCCCAGGCGGGATCCGCCATTAAATCACGTTCCATCCGCGACCTAGGGAGACGGGTTGCAGCGTTGGCATGGACACTGTCACCAAGCAGGGACCCCACTAAACCACCAGGGCAATAAAGCACAGGTCGGGTGTATGCCCCATTTAATAAGGCTCGCTAGTACCTGGGGTGGAAGTCCAGCATAGGGGAGCTGGCGCTTGACCTGAAGCCTCTCCCCGGTCCAGGGAGACATTTACTGTAGATTTTACCGCCCTGGAGCTGCCTCACACTCTCCCTCACTCCCTGACTGAGATGCTGGGCGCCATCTTATAAGCATAGTTGCGGCTAGTCTCTGGGACTGCAGGGCAAGGTTTCCCTTGTAAAGCCGCCCGTATACAGCGCTGTGACTTTACAAACACTTGAGTATTCTACATGTCTTTATACAGACATCGTTAAGAAAAAAAGTGTACCTATTACAGGATATATTGTACAAGTATTCTGATATCTAAGACCGTGCTGTTATATATCTATATATATCTGTACATATACTAGTCCAGTGCAGTTTTACTGTCATAATAGTTATCTGCATTGCCTGTGTGTGTGCCTGTATCTGCTGTGTGGTTTCACTTTCAGTGTTTCCCAGATATATCTATCACTATATATATATATATATATATATATATAACGGATTTATTCGCGGGTATTGTACTCTGGCTTTATCGTACTAATTTGCTCTGTTGTTGCATTTGTGTACAATGTCTAACAAGAAGGGCAGTAAGTCTGTGGATGCTCCTGCATCATGCAGAGCATGTGCCAAAGACTTACCAAAGGGGGAAGCTGTGTATGATGGTCTGTGTACTATGTATCATACATCTCAGTCAGTCCGCAGCTCCTGTAACCAATCAGGAGCCACCCTGGGCTGGCGTTCGCAAACCTACTGGGTACTCTGGTGGAACGCCTTACGATCCCCTATGGGACCACCTGTGCCATTACAGCCACAAATTGTCCCTATGGTTAATCCGCCTTGGGCAGAAAATTTGTTTAACCAGTTGCAGCAATTAAATCATTTCTTGGTCAGACAAAAATCTACTCCAGGTCACTCTAGTGTCTCTGGGTCATCTAAGCGGGCTGCTTCCTCCTCATAATCCATGAATCTCTCAAATGTTTCATCTGAAGAGGAGGGGAGCAAACTGTCCTCTCGGACACTGAATCAGGTGTTTCTGATGAGGATTCTCCATTGCAAATTGTTAAGCAAATCCTACAGATAACTAATGATGAGGATTCCACTACTGTGGCTAAGAAAAGTAATATGTTTAAATGGTAGAAAGTGGTTAAAAATCTTACCCCATTCTGACCATTTGGTGGACATCAGGCAGAAGCCCTGGTCTAATCCAGCGAAGAAATTATCTGTCTAAACGGGCCTTGGCTCGCTATCCTCTTCCTGCAGAGTTATGTAACAAGCTGGAAAATTCACCGCCGGTGGATTCTCATATCACCCGCCTAGTGGTATCGTCCACTCTGCCTGTCACCACTGTCACTTCACTGAAGGAACCGATAGATAAGCGTGTGGAGGGATGCCTGAAATCTATTTACTTCCTTATAGGTGCTGTACATAGACCCACTATTGCGGCCTCTTGGGCTGCAAAAGGAATGGAAGCATGGGTTCAGTCATTAGAGGAAGAGCTGCCCGAGGATATATCTGACAATGCCAGACAATACCTGTCTCACATTACCACCGCCCTCTATTACATTCAGGAGGCGTCCCCTGAGGCGGGTGTGTTGGCAGCCAAGGCGTCGACTACGTCTGTCCTGACTCGCCGTATTCTGTGGTTGAGGTTATGGAAGGTGGACCTAGACTCCAAAAAGAGCTTGGAGGTACACCCCTTTAAAGGGGGACATTTTGTTTGGGGAAGACCTAAATAAAATTATGTCTGAATTGGCGGCTGCTAAGACTGCCTTTCTCCCAAATACTAATCCTTCTGCACAGAATGCTAAAGGTACCACTTTTCGTTCCTTTCGGCCTCAAGGGAAAGCAAAAGGTCAGGCATACCCGAGACATCTCGTGCTCCCAAAACCACTAAGCCCAAGGCAAAGCAGTTGACAGGGCGGGCCTCCCCCTGGGGGACCCTAGGGTGGGAGGCCGACTTCTGCAGTTCACCCAAGTCTGGTTAATGACCACTTCAGAAGCATAGGTTCGAGAAGTTGTCTCTCACGGGTACACAGTCTCCTTCAAGAGAAGTCGTCAGCGACAGTTTTGCACCACGGTTATCCCTTTGGATCAGTTAAAGGCGCAAGCTTTGCAAAAGGTTGTGAGTTCTCTCCTGAATACAGGAGTGGTAGTGCCGGTTCCCCTGGCCCAGAGACGCAGAGGTTACTACCCTGTTTCTAGTTCCAAAACCCAGTGGGTCTTTCCAGCCTATACTCAACCTCAAATCACTGAACAAGTTTGTGAGAGTGTCCAAGTTCCGTATGGAAACACTGCGCTCAATTATACTGGCTATGGAACCCTGAGACTATTTGGATATACAGGATGTGTATCTGCATATACCTATTGCCATGTCGCATCAGCAGTATCTGCGGTTTGCTATTGGCAACCTCCACTATCAGTTCCAGGCTCTGCCATTTGGACTGGCTACGGCTCCTCAGATCTTCACCAAGGTCATGGCCGTAATGACGGCCAATCTCCGTCGCCAGGGAGTCAGGATCCTGCCACATCTGGACGACTTGCTGCCCTACGTGTTCCCTCCAGTGTCACTCCTGCCCAGGGTCCTGTGAAAGTTCAAACAAGAAGGAGGATTTTTACTTTTAGTTTCTCCAGCGTGGCCCAGATGGCATTGGTTCTCAGACCTGCAGGGTCTATCGACAGTGTCCTCTTCTACTTCCTCATCGCCCAGACCTCCTCATACAGGGCCCTTGTCTTTATCCGGACCTGGCCAGGCTGGCTTCGACGGCGTGGCTCTTGAGGCATTGGATTTGAGGAATTTGGCTCTTGAGAGCCAAAGGATTCTCTGAGGAGGTCATCCAAACTGTTAAAAGCCTGCAAACCAGTATCTGCTCGGATTTATTACAGGGTCTGGAATTCTTACTTTACCTGGTGTGCTGATAAGAATTATTATGCATACAGATTCAGAACTTCCAGAATTCTGGCTTTTCTGCAAAGAGGCCTGGACTTAGGCCTTCGGCTGGCCTCCCTCAAGATTCACATATCTGCCTTGTCGGTATGGTTTCATAGAAAAATTGCGTCTATACCAGACATCCATACATTCACTCAGGGTGTCTTATGGATTCAGCCTCCCTATGTCCCTCCTGTGGCTCCATGGGATCTGTCTGTTGTCCTGAATGCCCTGCAAAAGTCTCCATTTGAACCTCTTGAGACAGTGGACCTTACATTGCTCACGGCCAAGGTCTTGTTTTTACTGGCTATTGCCTCTGCAAGAAGGGTGTCGGACTTAGGCCTATTGTCCTGTCGTCCACCCTTTCTAATATTTCATTGTGACCGGACAGTTCTTAGAACTCGCCCAGGTTATTTACCTAAGGTAGTATCATGTTTTCACCTTAACCAAGAGATTGTGGTTTCCGGCCTTTATCTCTTCTGATTTGTCCTTCAAAGAGTGTTCTTTGGATGTGGTATGGGCTCTCCGTATATATGTGGAGAGGACTGCCTCTATCAAGAGGTCAGATTCCCTTTTTTTTTTTTTTTTTTGATTGGTTTTCACAAACGTGGCTGGCCTGCGAATAAGCAAACGTTGGCCAGATGGATTAGAATGGTGATTGCACAAGCTTATGCACAGGCTGGTCTCCCAGCTCCTGCTGCTATTAATGCCTATTCTACTCGATCTGTTGGACCTTCTTGGGTGGCCCGCCGTGACGCGTCCGCAGAACAGTTGTGCAAGGCGGCTATATGGTTCTCTGTGAACACGTTTATTAGGCTCTATTCCTTTGATATTTCCGCCTCCCAGGATGCTTCATTTGGATGCCGGGTTCTCATACCCGCTAAGGCGCGTCCCATCCCTTGAGGAACTGCTTTAGGACATCCCTGATGTTTCTCTGTAGAAACCAATGTACCCTGCTGCAGAAAAGGAGAGTTATGGTAGACTTACTATTGTTAACTCTCTTTCTGCGAGGTACATTGGGTTCCACGGGGGGTGACCACCCTGACGCACCTAGCTTCTATGGGTTTGTATGGCATTTTATGTGGTTTTATGTGACTAACATCTACCTTTCTATTTTACCTGCTCCTGCATTGGAGTGGTTAACGAAACTGAGCTCACAGTGCCTGGAGACGGGTTTATAGAGGAGGCCCCAATGCATCCTGGGACAGCCTAAAGCTTGCTTTAGCCTGTTGGTGCCCCTGGATCAAGATCCACTCTACACCCTGATGTTTCTGTGGAACCCAATGTACCTCGCAGAAAGAGAGTTAACAATGGTAAGTCTACCTTAACTCTCCTTTTTCTTCAGTTTGACATCTTCTTGACCTCTGGTCAACATTGCTGTGTGACTATATCATACAGCCCACCAAGGAGCTCTGAAATCTGGCTGGACCATTATTCAATAGATAGCACATATCCTTGTGTATAAATGCCTATTTCCCTATAGAGTGTAAGCTTACAGGGCCTTTCTACCTCTATGTCTGTTTGTTATTCTCATTTTTGTTCTGTTACTGATGTTCCAATTGTAAAGTGCAACGGAATATACTGCGCTATATAAGAAACTGTTACTAAATAATCTGAAACCAGACTGTATCCTAGTCTCAGCCATACAATACAGAGAGTATTCAAGAGAGTCAACAATACAGAGCTCATCCCAGTGGCCACCGTATCATAAAAAGCATCCCAGTGACTGCCATTATAGAGAAAATATTTTTGACTGATATACAATACAGACAACATCCTAGTCACAAATATATAATAGAGATGAGGTAGGCAACCTGTAGTATCCCAGCTGCTATGTAACCATAGCTCTTAGCATTGTCTGCCACAATTTTGCTGTTGCGTCATTCTAAAACTGACAGGGCATGCTGGGATGTGTTTTTACACAGCAGCTGGCGAGCCACAGGTTGCCTACCCTTGCAACAGAGTGTCGTAGTGACACCCATACAATACAGAGAGCATTCTAGCGACTGCTATACAATACAGAGTACACCAGTAATCACCATATAATAAAAACAGCAACTTAATGATCGCTATGCAATAGAGTATTCCAGTGACTGCCATACAATAAATAGAGCATCTTAATGACAGATATACAATACAGAGAGTATGCTAGTGATAACCATACAATAGAGAGACTTTGGATAATATAGGCAATAAAGAAATTGGTCTATAGTGACTGCTATTCAATACAAAGTATTCTAGCGACTGCCATGCAATAAAGAAAGCATCTTATTGACAGCTATACAATATTCTACCGACAACATACAATACAGAGAGCATCCTAGTGACCACTATACAATAGAGTTTTCTAGTGACTGCAATATAATATAAAGAGCATTGTAGTTATTGCTATACAATAAAGTGTGCATCCTAGTTACAACCATACAATACATACAGCATTCTAGTATAAAATACAGACTGTATTGTAGTGACTGCCATAACATACAGAGAGCATCCCAGTGACATCCATACAACACAGAGCATCCTTTAGACTGATATACAATACAGAATGCATCCTAATAACAGCCATATGATATACAGAGCACCCTAGTGACTGCTATATAATACAGAGAGCATCCCATGTCATCTCCTCTTTCTCCCATCTTGCAGTTTCACTCCATCGTCTTTCTGTTCACCATTTTTCCTTCATCTTTCTTGTGCCTTCTTCTCCTTTTCCACTCTTGGTTCATTCTCTATCCTCCTCTGTTCTCCTTTTCTCCCACAGACTTAAGAGAATTGTGTGATGAGCCTCAATTGGAGGGGTGCAGCACATAAAGATAGTGAGTACCAGGGCACTGCATGTGCCACAACAGTTAAACTATGATGACGCTGGTCTGGCTGCAGGCCGGTTCCTGTCCCTAACACCACAGTGTGTACACCGCTGGTGGTGGGAAGTAGATTGGACCAGAGAGGACAGTGAACAGGTCAGTCTGGTCCCTGGGGACATGCCAACTCCCAGAATTCAAGAGACATTGGCAACCCTCATGTGTCTCTATTAGGTGACTTGGAAGAGTGCTGGTCAGGTATATTTATTATTTATTTATTACCAGTTATTTATATAGCGCAGATATTCAGCAGCGCTTTACAAATAATATTTGCCCAGTCACATCAGTCCCTGCCCCAGTGGAGCTTACAATCTATATTCCCTATCACATGTACATACAGACATATTCATGCTAGGGTTAATTTTGTTGGGATCCATCCAATTAACCTACCAGTATATTTTTGGATTGTGGGAGGAAACCCACGCAAGTACGGGGAGAATATACCAACTCTGCACAGTTAGAGCCATGGTGGGAATCGAACCCATGACCTCAGTATATATGGCCAATCTGCCACTAACTTAAATACAACTGTTGTATAAATAGGGTGTGCAAGGTGTTATGTTGTCCACAATGCATAGAAAATCAAATGGTTCTAAAGCACATTTTCTTTTTCAATGCTTATTTAACCATTTTCCAAGCTCATGTGTGAATTAGCCCTAAATGTTCCTATTTGAGATATTAGGATACATTTTTCATCCATTGCTCAAGTTAATAGTTTGAATATACATAAGTATTTAGGAGAACAGAAAACGGAAAACTTATTTTATTTGGAAAGACCCTCTGATGTTAAGCACATATATAAAAATATAGTATAGATGAAGCGGAATATGGACACACTTTTTTTGCCATATGGTTCAAATCTACCTGCCCTTTCAGCTACAGAGTACTCTGCCTGTGCTGATAGCAAACAACAAGCATACCTCTTATGAAAGTTTCAAGTAAAGCTGAAACTTTGCCTGTGAAAAATGACCAGTTTGTTTCAGTGCGTAGAGAATGTTATTAAAATGCTAATTTAAAAGAAAAAAAAAAAGTTAAATATCTAGCAGTGGCGCAGTCTAATTGCAAGCATAATGAGCTCTGGAGTGCCCCTGACACACAGAACATAAACAGCCAGTAAACAGATCATTAGTACTCACATTCATTTATTGTGCCGACCTTAACATGACCCCGGAGCGGGGAGGGTGAGAAGCAGGTGGATCTGACTGTGACACCCCTCTAGGGGACGCAGGAAATGAAGCTAGAAGCTGTTACCATAGATACACGTGTGCAGATGAGGTAACACGCCAACAGGCTGCAGCCTTGGCTGGCGGGTTCTATCTGTCACCCTCTCCGTGTTAGGATTAAATTATTCCCAGATAGAGGAATGCAGCCCCTCCATATCCAGACCCTACAAGAGGGGAGGAATTGGGGGGGTCCGGTCACACTGCACAAAGTCACCTTGTGAATGGTGGGAGAGAGTGGTTTGGAAGATGCCTCCTGTCAGTGCCCCAGCCGGTGCCATGAGATGGAAGGCAGCACAGTATCTATCCCCTGTAGCAGCAGATCACACAGCAAAGCTAATTAACAAAAAATACAAATTACGACACCCTTCACTTCCACCCATCTGGTAACGAGAAAGCTTAATCAGGAGCTGTGAGCGCTCGGCAGCAGTTCTGCGGAGGGCCAAGAAGACGAGACTTAGATATTTCTCTAATAAATAGAAATTATCCGCGTCTCCCTGTCCCCCTCCCTGTGCACTTTACATGAACCTGTGATACGCCAGCAATAGCCCTTCCAGCGCGCGGCTGATGTGATTTAGGAGAATATTAAAGGCAATGTGGAGATTGGAGGCGCCTCTCTCTCAGGGAGAGCTGGAGAAATGCACAGCACAGATGGGTTGAGCAGATTAAACGTTTCCTTCACATTGTTTCCAAATTGTGCTGCGGTGCCTCAGGGAGTGAGTGCAGTCAGAGCAGTGCGCACTTTATGGAGTCAGTATTAATGCCTGCATTTCCTAGGCTTCTCGTATTAGCAGCAGCAGGTTAGGGTCACGGCTAGACGAAGGCTGCCTTTTGCTACCCCTATCTATCCTTTCTCATAGCATTTTCCTTTATAGCGTTAGTCACCTAATGATATTACACCTCGTGCTGATGTGGAGTCATTAGTTATTTATACAAATGTTTCTCATTGACATATGTGCATGACCACTGTGCTGTTTAAGCTTCCAAATCTATCGCATTCTCACCCGGCATGCGAGTAGTTAAATCACTTTGCGATTACTGTACCAATGTTTTGGGTCAGTGGTTTTTGACTAGCGACAGCTCAGGTTTTTGCAAGCTGCTGGGTGCATTTCCAGGCAGAAAATACTAATCACTTTATTGCTGGGGGGAAAACAAGTTTATTGACATTATCATTTAGTGGGCCAAACATAATAGTTTGTCATAAATGAAGTGCAGGGCTTTTAAAAACCCAAAGGGCTTTTGTTTACATGTATTGTTAATTTTGGGGTGGCTTTGGGATGTATTCGTGCCAGTTGACTACAGCTTTGTCCTGCAGTCCTCCTCATCCAGCAAATGTGTGTGTGACAAAACCATAATTCCCTGTCACTGACATGACAACACCTTACTTCCTTGCTGCATTACAGGAAGCTTAGGGAGAAATGGATCACTGTCATCACATGGCGGGAGAATAGACAGAAGCTGCATGTTCTAATTTATTCATTTCAAAACAATAATGTATGACAGACAGCCACTAATACTGGCAATAAGCAATCATAAACCAATAACTGTGATTGATTAGACAACCAGGACATACATCAAGCTCTCAATGATCTGATGCTACAAACAGATTTACGTCCGTCTTGCCTCTGAGCCATCCTCTTACAGCTGGGTATACTTCAGGGTGCCTGGTACCTGAAATGAGCATTTACTGCTATAAAACACATGCAACTTGTTTCTTTCACATTAAATAATAGTTCAGTCAAGTTTTTTGGGGTGTCCAGGCCCTAACAACAGTGTTCTCTGATGGTTACCCTTCAGAGATGAGGGAAAGCTGTGCTCGGGCAAGCATGAGGAGCATGAGCACAGCATATCTGAGACTGGCTGTGCCAGCACACTCTTCCTTTTAATAGTTTAATAAAAATTAGCATAATTAACAAACATCTGTATAATGCAGAGTGGTGCAATTTGGCAGAGGGAATGGGAGTTTAGATGTTATTGCTGGGAGTTTAATGTTCTTTTAATTCTTTTTGGCACGGTGCAGTGAGAGAAATGTTTGGTGCGGATGGTTGTGTGCCGGATTTAATTAGTATGTGTCTTTTGATTGTGTGCGATTCGGAGGCCCTGAGTGGCTCAGGCAGTGGGACTGGTTTTATGACACCTTCCTGTCCTGGCATTGGCAGACGGGAAGCTGGGAACCGATATAGCAAAGACAAAGGAGTAAAAAAGATTATATAAATTTCAGATGTGACCTTGTTAGGGAAACCTTCTGACAGAATAACAAACTTGCATTTGTATAGCGGGCCTACCAGTAGTGTCTGTCAGTTGCTGCACAATTAACCCATAGATATACCACAATGTACCCTCAGCTCCTTTGAAGTCTACCACTTCTAAATTGGTAGGTAAGCTGATATAAATTTTTGATTTATGAGTATATTTGTGTGCCATGTGTCATTATCCTTTTGTAGCTTAACTCCAATTTTCATCTAGCATACGTGGATTTAAGAGGAAAGCATTGTAGACCTAATGGGAATTAAGATTGTATACCATAACAGACGGTGATGAGCACAGCCAGACAATTGCTGTGATGTCTGGACACAGCATCTCTAATAGCTGAATTTCCCCCACCTGCATGAGGATCAGCTAGAGATGACAGATGGCAGTGTACCATCAACACCTGACAACTGCAATCAGATCTTTGCTAACGGTCAAGACTTAGAGACCTCACCTGTACACAGCCTTTGTAAAGCTCCCACTCCTACCAATGTTTTCAGGCGCTGTTTCTTCTAAGAATCTTGTTTGTTTATGAACACTATTCTGTTTTCTCCACGCCATGACCCTGTCCTTTCTCAGAACTAATTGGTTTGTTCACGATGTGTCTCTGATATCGTCACAAGTGGGTTTTTTTCCATGGAGCAATCAACACCATGTATAGAATCTGTGCAGAGCCCAAAAGTATCAGACCCAATGCAGAGTAGGATAAGATGCTAGAAAATTAAAGGAAGAGGACAATTTTTTTCTTTTTTGAATTTTTCTCACATTGCCTTTCATTCATCAGCCAGGAAATACCCACTAACTGAGTCTAAGACAAGGACCATTATGGCCCACAAGCATTCATCGAGTCAACATCCCTTGGTTGTACAGGTTTATGTAGTTACGAAAGATGATGCTGTACGAAAGTTACGAAAGATGATGCTGTAAGACACTGCTCAACAAAATCACAATTAAGGAATGTTTTCCCTTACAACTGATCTCTGACCTCTTCAAGAATCTCTGTCAGGCCACCAAGCTGGACCTGCAGAGGGGCCTATAACCTGATCTGTATCCAGGAGGGACTTGAATGGATCTTCAACACAAAGATGACCACAACAAATACATGGTTATGCCATTCTGCCAATGTTAAGCACCAGCTATCACTGAGCATATGTGAATTCCATTTTTAGGGACCTACTGAAAACATCAGTCCATCTATCTGGATGATATTCTAATTTTCTCTAGCATGCTTGAGAAACATCACAACTATGTGAGAGATTTGTCTATAAATTATTAAGATTAAGTGTAATCCGAGTATGCAAATATGACATTTCAGGATGTAATTAGCAAAAACACACAGCATAGCAGTCCATGTACAAAATGAGATTCAATATGTAAATATACTGATCCAAGAGAGTTAAGGCACAATAACCTTATCACAATACCAAAATTAGAATATTGGAATAGTCACATACAAATATGTTCTTCCATCTTTCAAGTCTACAAAAGCAGGGGGTATTAAGAGAAGGGGGCCCCATGTGCAGTCTCCATCCGGGCCCCTCCTCTGTAGCAGGCAGTGGTAGCGCAGTATCTCTGTGCACTAGGAGTACAGTAGATTCTAGCGCTGTACTAGAGCCTACTGTGCATGCGCAGGTCTCCGGGAAAATGGTGCGGTGACCATTTTCCTAATGTGCATGTGCAAACCGCAGTGAAGATGTCCACCGTGCCATTTTCCGAGTTATTTGTGCAGCGCTGCTGCCGCCGACGTGGGATTCCAGAGTGATATTGAAAAAATGGGTGCAGGGTATCTGGTGTGGGCCCCCCTGGACCCAGGGGCCATGTGCACTGCCCCCATTAGAGATACACCAATGTACAAGAGTGTGGGCATACAGCATCTTGTAGTAAGTGGTAGAGAGTGACAATCCTCAGGCTGACATAGATTTCACTGAAGTTTGGTCACTGGTGGATAATTGATTCAGAAAGTGGCCATCTTGGAGTTGAACAGTATCCAAGTCAAAATGGCAGCACTCACTAAAGTGTCCAAGACAAGAGGTTAATTTTTACTGGCTGCCACCTGTAATGTCAGCAAAAGGAACAAGACTCATCCTTATCAGTGAATATTGGCATCAGGAAAACAATCAATTTGGTATGCCAAATATTTGATAGTCATCTGTAAAGAAGGACATTGCCTTTTTGTCCAATCGTGCACTATCTGTGCCCTTACCAAGATGCTACGGATCCTCTCCTTCTGGCTCTTTATGCCTCTGCCTACTGAACAGAGACAGTGAACTCATGTCTCACTGGATTTCTCTCCAACTCTGTCACCCTGGTTGAAGCAGATTGTGTCTCCAAGAAGGTCTACTCACAGCCTTGAAAAAAAAAAAGGCAAGCTCTCCCAGATCTCCACCAAAGAGGTATTTCTGGACTTCCCTTGGAGATGGTCACAAACTAGTCCACTTAGAGACTAAGATTTGTGGGTACTTCTGCAAGGACTGTAGAATTTCACTTGTCATCAGGTTACTAACCCCAAGTCGAACAGGTTCACTCAGAATGCTGACTACTCTCTCTAGTAGTTTCTACAATCGTGTCATGTCATTTGTCATAGATATATTTGTACTAAATTCCTTGCATGGGCAGAGTTTTCACAGGACAACCTAATTTAGGTCTCCACAGGATATGCCTGTTCTACCTTAACCACAGTATAGTATACCAGGAACAGTATGATGTAGATGGAAACTAGTAGTGTGCAAAAAAGAAAGTGTTGCTGTGTCCAGTGGCGTAAGTTTGTCCCAGTTGCCTGGAGGCAAGAAAAATATTGGTGCCCCCCCTCCTATAGATAGGCACATTTCTACCTGATGGGAGTGCCAACCTATTTCTACAGTATATATATATATTAGAGATGAGCGGGTTCGGATTTCCTTGCTTCTTTACGCCAGAATTATCGCCGTTTCTTATTTTCTGGATTTTTTTTATTGGCTATCCAAAACACGTGACGTCCGATAGCCAATAAGGAGATTCGGGTAAAGCTGAGTAAAACCGAACCAGCTCATCTCCTATATATATATATATATATATTATTTTTTTTATTTTATTTTTTTGCTCCTGCATAGCAAGCCTGCAGATTCTAACTGTATGAAGCTACTACAAAACCACTGCAACTAGGCAGAACTATGTAGGGGTCCAGCCACACATTACATAGATCTGCTCAGTCACTCACAATACTGATTATTTCTCTGACAATTAGTTTGCAAGTGTCATATCCAGGATAAGAACCCACACCCTATTACACTGGAAGCATGCACCTTACTGATGGAGATAGAATTCGCATACTTCCTATGCAAGAGCAGCTAACTATATGAAGTTACGTGTAATTGTCAGAGAAATAACTTCATATAGTTAGAATTCTCATGCTTCCTTTATAGGAGCAAATAGCTTCATCAGTAAGATGTCTGCTTCCAGTGTACCTGTATCTATAATACAGAGGGTGTGCTGTGTAAGGTGTAGTGACTAGTGGGGAAGTCGGCTACAGAAAAGATACCGACTGCTGTCAATTAACTTAATTGATTAAATGTCGCTGAACACACGGAACACGTTGCCTCCCAGAGTTCTGCCTCTGGCTGTGTCTATCCTAAATGTTCACAACTGCTTAAAACTTTTCGAACACCCCCAAAGCCAGATCTGAATCAGAAGACAAATTTCTGAGATTAACATCTTGTGTGATAGGCAGCTCACATGAAACCAGCTTCAAGCACAGTTTAACACTGGTTGAAGTAAACAAGTCTCAGTTTCAATTGTGAAGACTTCTAGCTGCAGGTTTGACAGTTCACGGAGCAGTAATAAGCCACTGCTAAAATGGCAAAATTAAAAGAGGCTCGCCTGTGCCATCAAGCACTGCCAATGGACTACTGAAGGCTGAAAGGACTTATGGGCTCATTTATCAATGAGTGATAAAACTTGTTGTGGATGATAAAACTCATTGTGTATGATAAATGGTGCTCCAGCCAATGAGCTCCTGTCGTGTTTGAAAAATGACAGTTGTGAGCTGATTGGCTGGAGCACCATTTATCATACACAATGAGTTTTATCACTTATTGATAACTGGGCCCCTTAATTCCTCAGTGTGTAACACCAACTGCCAAAAATGGAGGAGGAAGCATGTTCTCTTGCTTTTGCTGGATCCCAAGTTGGCGCCTTGCCCAGAGTAACAGGCGCCCTGAACCAAAAGGGCTATCACAGCATTTTGCAGTGCCATGCAATACAGCAAGATAACTCATATCTCCAAGTTTGTCAGAACTAACTTATGATGAAAAGAACAAGGTGGTAGGCTTCTAATAATGGAATAACCAGCACTTAAACTCCATGGAACTTGTTTGGGATGAACTGGACAGAAGTTTGAAAACAAAGCAAGTGCAACAAATCTTTGGAAACAACTTCCTCTTCTATATTTGGTTACTTTAAGAAGTGAAAATGTAAATGAAATTGTTGAACAAAATGATTCGGATTTATTTTTTTATCTCCACTTTATTTGTTCTATGCTCTAACTTCAGAGCACATTGAGACATGTAACTGCATACATTTGAATAAAAAAAAGGGGGTGTTTTAAAACTTTTGATGGGTAGTGTACTATCATGTATTATGTGATCAATTACCTCGATGTTAGCATCCACATAGTCCAACAGAATTGCCTTTAAAAGCCATATTGAAATAATTATCATTAATCCATTATATAAATTCATCAAATATATCTGTCAATATAACATATAATTATATTGTTAGTGAAGTGGGCACAACCTTGATCCATGAGGCAAATTTATTGTGGCCACAATATATGCCAATCTCTTCACAAAAGAGGATTAAATAAATGGGTCCGCAGAAGTTCCCTTGGCCAATTCATCCACTTTATGGTATTACAGGTTGAGTATCCCTTATCCAAAATGCTTGGGACCAGAGGAATTTTGGATATCGGATTTTTCTGTATTTTGGAATAATTGCATACCATAACGAGATATTATGGTGATGGGACCTAAATCTAAGCACAGAATGCATTTATGTTTCATATACACCTTATACACACAGCCTGAAGGTCATTTTAGCCAATATTTTTTATAACTTTGTGCATTAAACAAAGTGTGTGTACATTCACAGAATTCATTCATGTGTCATATACACCTTATACACACAGTCTGAAGTTCATTTAATACAATATTTTTAATAACTTTGAGTATTAAACAAATTTTGTGTACACTGAGCCATCAAAAAACAAAGGTTTCACTATCTCAGTCTCACTCAAAAAAGTCCGTATTTCGGAATATTCCGTATTTCGGAATATTTGGATATGGGATACTCAACCTGTATACTCCATCCAAAATAATGTCAAGGCCTTGAAAATATGGTTTAGCCTGTTGGACATCCTTTCTTGTATTATGTTAACCATGTTTGTATGTATGTATGTATTTTATGCCCATTATACAATTATTAAATGCTCCCAGCTGGAAACACACATTTTGTTTGTACACTGTAATATGCCTCCTGGCCATTGCAGTTCTACGCAGGACTTACATGGAGTCGTATATTGCTTTATAAGACATGTTGGTGCCACACACTGCAGAGACCATGCAAGTAAGCTAATGACTGTTGGAGGTCCATTGGTTGCCCATGGTGAGAACAATGAAAAGAGATTAAAGATATAGATGCAGGGCAGAAGCAGCTAACAGATATGTGGCTTTGGTTGGACTGGCTGTGAGGTGGCAAAGGTTCAGCCACAAGTGAATTTGAAGCCTTCACAGACTTTGGTAATGGGTGTACCTGCCAAACGTGGCATATATAGAGCTCACTTCCTACCATGTGGGAAGAGGAGGAACTACACATAAGACATGTGCATACCACATACAACATTCTGGCTGCCCCCTTCGGGGGTGTGACCACGCCATTGTGGCCCGGGACAGGCCAAAAATGTCGTGATTCAGTGTGAACAGAGGCGTAACTAGGATAGGGTGAGTGGGGCACGTGCCCTGGGCGCCTTGGCAGGCCCAGGAGAGGGGGCGCCGCCGGCGGCCAGGGCATCATGCCCCACTCGCCCCCATCACGCCGAAATGTGAGGGGAGGAGAGCGCAGCGTCTCTCCCTCCCCTCACCGCCACTGCCAGCACTAGCAGCGCTGCGTGTGTCCGGTCTCCGGCATTAGCCAGTCAGAGCTTGTGGACCAGCTCCTGGTTGGCTGCCGGTCCGCGAGCTCTGATTGGCTGGCGAACCGGCGCCACACAGCCGCCGGAGACCTGGAGCGGTGAGGGGAAGGAGAGGCGCTGCGCTCTCCTACCCTCACATAGACACAAAAGGCGGTGAGTGACCGGCGGGGAGGGGACTCGGGGGAGCACAGTGGGGCATGTATCTGGCACAGTGGGGCATGTATCTGGCACAGTGGGGCAATGTATCTGGCACTGTGGGGCATGTATCTGGCACAGTGGGGCATGTATCTGGCACAGTGGGTCAATGTAACTGGCACTGTGGGGCAATGTAACTGGCACAGTGGGGCATGTATCTGGCACAGTGGCGCAATGTAACTGGCACTGTGGGGCAATGTAACTGGCACTGTGGGGCAATGTAACTGGCACTGTGGGGAAATGTATCTGGCACTGTGGGGCAAAGTATCTGGCACTGTGGGGCAATGTAACTGGCACTGTGGGGCAATGTATCTGGCACTGTGGGGCAATGTATCTGGCACTGTGGGGCATGTATCCGGCACTGTGGGGCATGTATCCGGCACTGTGGGGCAATGTAACTGGCACTGTGGGCCATTTTCAGTGGCCACACCCCTTCTGGCGCGTGGCCACGCCCATTTTTTGGCACGCGCACATGCTTCTTTTGGAGTGTGTTTTTTTTTGTGGTGGGGGGAGCCATTTTCCATCTTGCCCTGGGCTCCAAAAACCCTAGCTACGCCTCTGAGTGTGAATCACATCATCGAACCCCCCTGGACCACCCACTTTGGAGGCGTGAGGGGGGTTGCTGCGACATGCGGGCGGGTGGGGTCTGGCCAGGAGACTTGCCCACTCTTCCAGGAAGCTGGGAGCGCCACCAAATTTTCAGGAGCCTCCGAGCCATTCCAGGAGAGTAGTCAAGTATTACATAAGGAATAAAACAAATCTCAGCTGTAGTTCTAAAGATTATATACAAAATTGGTTTTCCTTACCTTATGTAACTTAGCTATGGAGTACCACACCTGGGATATTCTGGCACCAGCATTTTCAGTGTATGGTTATCTATAACGCCTAACGCTGTGCCTTCCTTTACCACAGAGTTTCAATCTTTTACAACTCGCAACACACTGAACAAGATTTAAATATTGCCAAGGCACATTCAAATATAATGGTGATGCATGGTGCAGTTATGTGTCCTAGGATGTCATGTCGCAGCTTCTCCATAGGTAACGCCTGAGCCACATCTGAGAAAGCCAGAAAAGCCCAACACTGCCTGGGCCCAAAAGTAGAACTGGCTCTGCAACCACTAAACCCACCAGTATTGATCATTCCAGAGCCTCAATAGCGGCAAAACACTGACGAGCCTGGCTGTGCTTCTATGGCGGCACACCTGGAGACTGCTCAGGGCACACTAGTGTGCCACGACACAGTGGTTGAAAAACACTGCTTTACCAGATGATGTCTTGCATGTGTTTGCAGCATTATTAGATAATTTATTATACACATCTGAATTACTTAACTGAATTAATGTTTTGCAGGAATAATGATCACTCAGGATTAATTTCCGTTTTTGTCTGCAGGATACTTAGATCCTTCCTATTTCTCAACAAATTGATTCTTTTTCATCTGCTAGTTGTAAGGATTTTTTCTAACATTTGTAAAACATATCTACTGTATTTGAAACTGGGAAATTGGTTACATTACTATAAAAGTACAAATATCCTTATCCTGTCACCTCAATTTCAGTTAGAGCTATAATCCAACCAGTATTATGTGGTTCTTGTAGATTTGGATGTGATTTGTCTTTTTGTTTACCCCTGTAGATGCATTAAAAGTGACTAATGCATTTATAATCAAGCTTCTAAGCAGTCTACATAAAAGCACATACAAATCATACATACATACATACATTTATATCTATTGTACTGGTCACCTCTACTCTGGAAGATTATGGTCAACCATTTACCCATTTAATGCCAAAAATTCTACCTCTGCAGAGTCTGTATCTGTTCATGACTAACATGCTTTTCAAAATGTGTTTGTCAAGGATTACCTGTGTAATTTGCTCTGTTTATCTGCATATTTCATTTCAGGAATATAATATTTATGGCTGGTGGGTTGGAGAGTTGGATGGAATGATCGGTATTGTACCTAAGGAGTATCTGCAAGTTGCCTTTGACCTAGGAAGAATCTGAGACTGCAGCTGTTTCAAGGAAAATCGAAAGGGCTTTCTGTTGTTCTCAAGCTGAAATGTTTACATAATAAATGTCTGCTTGCTTCGTCTTTTGTACACAGCTTGGAAATCATACTTGTGACCACTAGATGGCAAACTATGTACATGTTACCCAAAAAATAATAAAATCTTTAGATCTTAAGAGAGATAGCATCTGTCTGAGACACACACACGTAATTTACTGCACCACTCCAGAAAGGTGTAACCATTAAAAAATAGTTTTCGCTCATTAAAAGAAAGTAGCAATTACCTTGAGTTAGCAGCTGAAATAGCTCAGTCTTACACTGTCATAAGACTAGCTTATGTAAGGAACAGCTCCACAGAATTAATTCTTCAGTGAAAGGTGATCAGTGTTCTGCACATATGTTGGATCATTTTTACTGTTGTCTTCAAATATATAACAGATTTGAGGATTGAACAACTTCCTTACGGATAATAGTGGCTATAATATCACTACTGAAGATGGTGCTAGTTATCTTCATTGGGTGGTCTTCAGTTTGCCGGCTGTCGGGATCCCGGCGCACAGTATACCGGTGCCGGAATCCCGACAGCCGGCATACCACACCTTTTCTTCCTCTTGGGGGTCCGCGACCCCCCTGGAGGGAGAATAGATAGCGCGCGCACCACCGTGCCCACAGCATGGCGAGCGCAGCGAGCCCACAAGGAGCTCATTTGCGCTCGCCCAGCTGTCGGTATGCCGGCGGTCGGGATTCTGGCGCCGGTATGCTGGCCGCCGGGAACTCGGCCGCCGGCATACCCTACTACATCCATCTTCATTATGTCCATGTATCACGTGTGTCGCTCCTTTTAAGGGTCCTACACACTGGCCGATACCAGTGAAAGATATGAACGATCTCGTTCATTAATGAACGAGATACCGTTCATATCTTTCAGTGTGTAGGCACCAGCGATGAACGATGCGCGGCCCCGAGCTCGTTCATCGCTGGTGCCAGCTCGTTTAAACATGCAGGCCAATATGGACAATCTCGTCCATATTAGCATGCAGTGCTATTGAGCCGGGAGAAGGGGGGAGTGAAGAAACTTCACTCCCCCCATCACCTACCCCCCGCCGCCGTGTCGCCCATCTGCCGTCGGGCAGCTCGGCGGCGGGTAGCTAGGTGTGTAGGGCCCATTAGGATAAAAGATTTTCAGAACAATACTGAATATAGATCAAAATATAGAATCATAAGGTCCAGTTGTACAAATAACAGATGTAACATTTGCAAATATTAAGTATTACCCAGGCTAGCACAGTTTCCCAAACTCCACCAGGTTTTAAGACTATCCATGATGTAAGTGAACTTAATTAGTACCTCAGTCAATTTGATTTAACCATCTGCACTCAAACATACTGTAGCTATCCTTCAAACCTGGGTTGTAATGGCAGAGTTTGGAAAACTTTGGTGTAGCAGATGCGTGGACCTTTTGCTTACTATTTTCCTCATGATGTGATATATTGACCTGGTTGATTTTATGGGTTTGGGATCAGACCTCCCTATTGCTGAGGTTTTCAACTCCTCTAAGAACCCCTAACAGGTAATGTTTTCAGGGAAAAATGCACTAAAAATGGACTAAAAATGCATTTTTACCGTTTGGAGTTTGTAGGGAACTCCCAGACTACCCCCAGGCCTGCACAAATCCTTACAGCGCAACCATCCACCTCTATTATTCCTTTAATGTTTTCAGGGAATTCAGTCTGTGGAAACAGGTGGGATAATTATTGACCCAGCAAAATGGATACTTTTGCCAGTGTTTGATTAAATAAATCCTGAAGACATGATCTGTTAGGGGTGCTTGAAGGCTGTACAGGGGCGTTTTAAGAGAGGAGGGGACCCACATTCAGCCTCCGTTCCGGGGGAATCTGGTCTCTAGGTCTACAGTAACTAGGTCGACCACTATTGGTCGACAGTAACTAGGTTAACAGGGTCTCTAGGTCGACATGTTCTAGATCGACAGGTCAAAAGGTCGACATGAGTTTTTCACATTTATTAATTTTTTTTTTTTTTACTTTTCATACTTAACGAACCACGCGGACTACGATTGGGAAGCCATGCGAGGGGACACAGTGCACTAATTGGGGTTCCTAGTCACTGTACAGAGAAAACGACACCAAAAAACCCATAAAAAATGAATGTCGACCTTTTGACCTAACGACCTTCCATACCATACCCCTGTTTGGGGCCCCCACCTCTCCGGCAGCTAGTAGACTCTGACATAATGCCAGAGTCTACTGCGCATGCACAGGTCTCCGGGAGCCTTGTTACCGACGACATCTCCAGTGTGCATGTGCAAAGCACTCAAAAAAGGCAGCAGCGGCCATTTCCAAAGTGATTTGTGCCAGCACTGCAGGGCCACCGTTGCAGGACTCTGGATGGGTAAGTATACTATATGGGTGCGGTGTGGGACTCCCCCTGGACCTAGGAGCCAGTGTGCATCGCACACACTGCACCCTTTATAGAAACGCCTATGGGAGTGGAGTTGAAAGCCACTGCATTATTGCTTTAGTTCCAACCAACAGTCCTCAAATCCCCTAAATCGTCCAAGCTTTAAGGTAGGACTGGCCAACCTGTGGCTCTCGAACTGTTGTGAAACTACACATACCAGCATGCTATGCAACAGTTTTAGTATTTCCTAATAGCAAAAGTGTAGCACGGCATGCTGGTACTTGTAGTGTCACAACAACTGGAGAGCCACAGGTTGGTCAGGCATGCTTTAAGGCTATCCATCCATGAGCAGACTGTTAGGGAGGCTTCAGGGCCAATATTGAGAACTATTTTGCAAACACAAACAATGAAGAATCTGTACAACTCCTTGATGGCACACAGAAAAGACACACACTGGCTATGAAAACTATATTTATCATCTAGGGCAGTGTATCCCAACCTCAGCCCTCAAGGCACACTTCTACCCTTTTTCCGACAAAATCCCAGGTCGGACCCCTCTTCCGATGCCGTTTCCACTGCACTTCAACCTGGGTTATTCCCGGGTCATCCCCATTTCCACTGAACCCAGGTCAGCCCTGTAAATCCCTATGGATGTAATTAAAAAAAGTAACTATTTTTCCAGGTCAAAAAAGGGAACAAAAGGGAGGGGTGGGGACTGCTCACAGCATTGATGGCTGACAAGTTACCAGTGTAGCTTGAAGCAGGGCCGTCTTTTCGTATGGGCTCAATGGGCAGTTGCCAAAGGGCCCCATGTGTATAAAGGCCCCAGGCTGATAGCTAAGGGTCCCTTTTTTCCAGGGGTACCAGATTTTTTTTAAATCGGCCTTGGGTAACCAGAGATATCCAACTTTAAAGCAGTGGTCCCAATCCAAGCCTGTCAATTGCTCTTCCCAGCCAGATATCTCGGGTTCTGTCTGACTTAAGAGTTTTTGAGGGTATACTTCAAAAGCTGGACACTGGCAGCTACTAATACACTGGCAGCTCTCTACTATGCCAAGAACCAGAGATATAAGCCTTCCAGCAGCTGGTCCCTGCTCCAGCTCCACACGCCTGGAATGCAGTGTAATATTTACATTGGAGGATTGCTCTGGCTCCTGAACTCTGATCCCCAAGTCCTCAGTACCTCCTGAAGGGTGGGACTAGTTTTTTTTTTTTATCCCATTAAAAGATAAGAAATCAATTTCCAGGAACTGGAGATATCTGCAGTCAAGCAAACTGCCCTCCCACCAGAAAATTAATCCCACTCCAATATCCATCCCTCGCCTGCGTATCAAACACCTCCTTCCACCCTGGAAGTCAAGTCATGTACCAGGGCCCCTTCAATCAGCACAATGCCCTCTTCCATACCCTCCAACAATTTACACATAAAAATCGGTACAAATTCGAAAAGGGGGCGTGGCCACGGGTAAAGTGGTGTGACCACGCCCCTTTTCCTATACTTTCAATTAGAGATGTGCACCGGAAATTTTTCGGGTTTTGTGTTTTGGATTCGGTTCCGTGGCCGTGTTTTGGATTCGGACGCGTTTTGGCAAAACCTCCCTGAAAATTTTGTCGGATTCGGGTGGGTTTTTTAAGAAAAAAAATCAAAAACAGCTTAAATCATAGAATTTGGGGGTAATTTTGATCCCATAGTATTATTAACCTCAATAACCATAATTTCCACTAATTTCCAGTCTATTCTGAACACCTCACAATATTATTTTTAGTCCTAAAATTTGCACCAAGGTCGCTGGATGACTAAGCTAAGCGACCCAAGTGGGCGGCACAAACACCTGGCCCATCTAGGAGTGGCACTGCAGTGTCAGACAGGATGGCACTTAAAAAAATAGTCCCCAAACAGCACATGATGCAGAGATAAAAAAAAAAAAAAAGAGGTGCAAGATGGAATTGTCCTTGGGCCCTCCCACCCACCCTTATGTTGTATAAACAGGACATGCACACTTTAACAAACCCATCATTTCAGCCACAGGGTCTGCCACACGACTGTGGCTGAAATGACTGTTTGGTTTGGGCCCCCACCAAAAAAGAAGCAATCTCTCCTTGCACAAACTGGCTCTACAGAGGCAAGATGTCCACCTCCTACTCATCGTCCGATTCATCACCCCTTTCACTGTGTACATCCCCCTCTTCACAGAGTATTAATTCGTCCCCACTGGAATCCACCATCTCAGGTTCCTGTGTACTTTCTGGAGGCAATTGCTGGTGAATGTCTCCACGGAGGAATTGATTATAATTCATTTTGATGAACATCATCTTCTCCACATTTTCTGGAAGTAACCTCGTACGCCGATCGCTGACAAGGTGACCGGCTGCACTAAACACACTTTCGGAGTACACACTGGAGGAGGGGCAACTTAGGTAAAATAAAGCCAGTTTGTGCAAGGGCCTCCAAATTGCCTCTTTTTCCTGCCAGTATACGTACGGACTGTCTGACATGCCTACTTGGATGCTGTCACTCATATAATCCTCCACCATTCTTTCAATGGTGACAGAATCATATGCAGTGACAGTAGACGACATGTCAGTAATCGTTGGCAGGTCCTTCAGTCCGGACCAGATGTCAGCACTCGCTCCAGACTGCCCTGCATCACCGCCAGCAGGTGGGCTCTGAATTCTTAGCCTTTTCCTCGCAGCCCCAGTTTCGGGAGAATGTGAAGGAGGAGCTGTTGATGGGTCACGTTCCGCTTGACTTGACAAGTGTCTCACCAGCAGGTCTTTGAACATGTGCAGACTTGTGTCTGCCGGAAAGAGAGATACAACGTAGGCTTTAAACCTAGGATCGAGCATGGTGGCCAAAATGTAGTGCTCTGATTTCAACAGATTGACCAACTGTGAATCCTGGTTAAGCAAATTAAGGGCTCCATCCACAAGTCCCACATGCCTAGCAGAACCGCTCCGTTTTAGCTCCTCCTTCAATCTCTCCAGCTGCTTCTGCAAAAGTCTGATGAGGGGAATGACCTGACTCAGGCTGGCAGTGTCTGAACTGACTTCACGTGTGGCAAGTTCAAAGGGTTGCAGAACCTTGCACAACGTTGAAATCATTCTCCACTGCGCTTGAGTCAGGTGCATTCCCCCTCATTTGCCTATATCGTAGGCAGATGTATAGGCTTGAATGGCCTTTTGCTGCTCCTCCATCCTCTGAAGCATATAGAGGGTTGAATTCCACCTCGTTACCACCTCTTGCTTCAGATGATGGCGGGGCAGGTTCAGGAGTGTTTGCTGGTGCTCCAATCTTCGGCACGCGGTGGCTGAATGCCGAATGTGGCCCGCAATTCTTCGGGCCACCGACAGCATCTCTTGCACGCCCCTGTCGTTTTTTAAATAATTCTGCACCACCAAATTCAATATATGTGCAAAACATGGGACGTGCTGGAATTTGCCCACATGTAATGCACGCACAATATTGGTGGCGTTGTCCGATGTCACAAATCCCCAGGAGAGTCCAACTGGGGTAAGCCATTCTGCGATGATGTTCCTCAGTTTCCGTAAGAGGTTGTCAGCTGAGTGCCTCTTATGGAAAGCGGTGATACAAAGCGTAGCCTGCCTAGGAACGAGTTGGCGTTTGCGAGATGCTGCTACTGGTGCCGCCGCTGCTGTTCTTGCTGCGGGAGGCAATACATCTACCCAGTGGGCTGTCACAGTCATATAGTCCTGAGTCTGCCCTGCTCCACTTGTCCACATGTCTGTGGTTAAGTGGACATTGGGTACAACTGCATTTTTTAGGATACTGGTGACTCTTTTTCTGACGTCTGTGTACATTCTCGGTATCGCCTGCCTAGAGAAGTGGAACCTAGATGGTATTTGGTACCGGGGACACACTACCTCAAGAAATTCTCTAATTCCCTGTGAATTAACGGTGGATACCGGACACACGTTTAACACCAACACAGCTGCCAAGGCCTGAGTTATCCGCTTTGCAGCAGGATGACTGCTGTGATATTTCATCTTCCTCGCAAAGGACTGTTGGACAGTCACTTGCTTACTGGAAGTAGTACAAGTGGTCTTCCGACTTCCCCTATGGGATGACAATCGACTCCCAGCAGCAACAACAGCAGCACCAGCAGCAGTAGGCGTTACACTCAAGGATCCATCGGAGGAATCCCAGTTAGGAGAGGACTCGTCAGACTTGCCAGTGACATGGCCTGCAGGACTATTGGCGTTCCGGTCTAAGGAGGAAATTGACACTGAGGGAGTTGGTGGTGTGGTTTGCAGGAGCTTGGGTACAAGAGGAAGGGATTTAGTGGTCAGTGGACTGCTTCCGCTGTCACCCAAAGTTTTTGAACTTATCAATGACTTCTGATGAATGCGCTCCAGGTGACGTAAAAGGGAGGATGTTCCTAGGTGGTTAACGTCCTTACCCCTACTTTTTACAGCTTGACAAAGGCAACACACGGCTTGACACCTGTTGTCCGCATTTCTGTTAAAATAATTCCACACCGAAGAGGTGATTTTTTTTTGTAATTTGACAAGGCATGTCAATGGCCATATTCATCCCACGGACAACAGGTGTCTCCCAGGGTGCCTGACTTAAACAAACCACCTCACCATCAGAATCCTCCTTCTCAATTTTCTCCTCAGTGCCAGCAACACCCATATCCTCATCCTGGTGTACTTCAACAGTGACATCTTCAATTTGACTATCAGGAATTGGACTGTGGGTGCTCCTTCCAGCACTTGCAGGGGGCGTGCAAATGGTGGAAGGCACCACCTCTTCCCGTCCAGTGTTGGGAAGGTCAGGCATCGCAACCGACACAATTGGACTCTCCTTGGGGATTTGTGATTTAGAAGAACGCACAGTTCTTTGCTGTGCTTTTGCCAGCTTAAGTCTTTTCATTTTTCTAGTGGGAGGATGAGTGCTTCCATCCTCATGTGAAGCTGAACCACTAGGCGTGAACATAGGCCAGGGCCTCAGCCGTTCCTTTCCACTCCGTGTCGTAAATGGCATATTGGCAAGTTTACGCTTCTCCTCAGACGCTTTTAATTTACATTTTTTGGGTCATTTTACTGAACTTTTGTTTTTTGGATTTTACATGCTCTCTACTATGACATTGGGCATCGGCCTTGGCAGACGATGTTGATGGCATTTCATCGTCTCGGCCATGACTAGTGGCAGCAGCTTCAGCATGAAGTGAAAGTGGATCTTGATCTTTCCCTATTTTACCCTCCACATTTTTGTTATCCATTTTTTAATGTGTGGAATTATATGCCAGTAATATATCAATATCAATGGCCTACTGTACTGTACTATATGTATACTACTGGTCATCAAAATGCTGCACTGTCCTACTATATACTGCTCACAATAATGCAGCACAGAGATAGTATACTTGACACAGAGCTGCAAGATACAGCAATGGCCTACTGTACTGTACTATATGTATACTGCTGGTCACCAAAATGCTGCACTGTCCTACTATATACTGCTCACAATAATGCAGCACAGAGATAATATACGTGACACAGAGCTGCAAGATACAGCAATGGCCTACTGTACTGTACTATATGTATACTGCTGGTCACCAAAATGCTGCACTGTCCTACTATATACTGCTCACAATAATGCAGCACAGAGATAGTATACTTGACACAGCTGCAAGATACAGCAATGGCCTACTGAACTGTACTATATGTATACTGCTGGTCACCAAAATGCTGCACTGTCCTACTATATACTGCTCACAATAATGCAGCACAGAGATAGTATACTTGACACAGAGCTCCAAGATACAGCAATGGCCTACTGTATTGTACTATATGTATACTGCTGGTCACCAAAATGCTGCACTGTCCTACTATATACTGCTCACAATAATGCAGCACAGAGATAGTATACGTGACACAGAGCTGCAAGATACAGCAATGGCCTACTGTACTGTACTATATGTATACTGCTGGTCACCAAAATGCTGCACTGTCCTATATACTGCTCACAATAATGCAGCACAGAGATAGTATACTTGACACAGAGCTGCAAGATACAGCAATGGCCTACTGTACTATATCTATACTTCTGGTCACCAAAATGCTGCACTGTCCTACTATATACTGCTCACAATAATGCAGCACAGAGATAGTATACTCACAGAGCTGCAAGATACAGCAATGGCCTACTGTACTGTACTATATGTATACTGCTGGTCACCAAAATGCTGCACTGTCCTACTATATACTGCTCACAATAATGCAGCACAGAGATAGTATACTTGACACAGCTGCAAGATACAGCAATGGCCTACTGTACTGTACTATATGTATACTGCTGGTCACCAAAATGCTGCACTGTCCTACTATATACTGCTCACAATAATGCAGCATAGAGATAGTATACTTGACACAGCTGCAAGATACAGTAATGGCCTACTGTACTGTACTATATGTATACTGCTGGTCACCAAAATGCTGCACTGTCCTACTATATACTGCTCACAATAATGCAGCACAGAGATAGTATACTTGACACAGAGCTGCAAGATACAGCAATGGCCTACTGTACTATACTATATGTATACTGCTGGTCACCAAAATGCTGCACTGTCCTACTATATACTGCTCACAATAATGCAGCACAGAGATAGTATACTTGACACAGCTGCAAGATACAGCAATGGCCTACTGTACTGTACTATATGTATACTGCTGGTCACCAAAATGCTGCACTGTCCTACTATATACTGCTCACAATAATGCAGCACAGAAATAGTATACTTGACACAGCTGCAAGATACAGCAATGGCCTACTGTACTGTACTATATGTATACTGCTGGTCACCAAAATGCTGCACTGTCCTACTATATACTGCTCACAATAATGCAGCACAGAGATAGTATACGTGACACAGAGCTGCAAGATACAGCAATGGCCTACTGTACTGTACTATATGTATACTGCTGGTCACCAAAATGCTGCACTGTCCTACTATATACTGCTCACAATAATGCAGCACAGAGATAGTATACTTGACACAGAGCTGCAAGATACAGCAATGGCCTACTGTACTATATCTATACTTCTGGTCACCAAAATGCTGCACTGTCCTACTATATACTGCTCACAATAATGCAGCACAGAGATAGTATACTTGACACAGAGCTGCAAGATACAGCAATGGCCTACTGTACTGTACTATATGTATACTGCTGGTCACCAAAATGCTGCACTGTCCTACTATATACTGCTCACAATAATGCAGCACAGAGATAGTATACTTGACACAGCTGCAAGATACAGCAATGGCCTACTGTACTGTATATGTTTCTCTAACGTCCTAGTGGATGCTGGGGACTCCGAAAGGACCATGGGGAATAGCGGCTCCGCAGGAGACTGGGCACAAAAGTAAAAAGCTTTAGGACTACCTGGTGTGCACTGGCTCCTCCCCCTATGACCCTCCTCCAAGCCTCAGTTAGATTTTTGTGCCCGAACGAGAAGGGTGCATGCTAGGTGGCTCTCCTGAGCTGCTTAGAGTAAAAGTTTTAATAGGTTTTTTTATTTTCAGTGAGTACTGCTGGCAACAGGCTCACTGCATCGTGGGACTAAGGGGAGAAGAAGCGAACTCACCTGCGTGCAGAGTGGATTGGGCTTCTTGGCTACTGGACATTAGCTCCAGAGGGACGATCACAGGTTCAGCCTGGATGGGTCCCGGAGCCGCGCCGCCGGCCCCCTTACAGAGCCAGAAGAGCGAAGAGGTCCGGAAAAATCGTCGGCAGAAGACGTTCCTGTCTTCAAATAAGGTAGCGCACAGCACCGCAGCTGTGCGCCATTGCTCTCAGCACACTTCACACTCCGGTCACTGAGGGTGCAGGGCGCTGGGGGGGAGCGCCCTGAGACGCAATAAAACACGTTTTAAACCTTATATGGCTAAAGAAATGCATCACATATAGCTCCTGGGCTGTATGGATGCATTTAACCCCTGCCAGTTTTCCTAAAAAAAGCGGGAGAAAAGGCCGCCGTGAAGGGGGCGGAGCCTATCTCCTCAGCACACAAGCGCCATTTTCCCTCACAGCTCCGCTGGAAGGACGGCTCCCTGACTCTCCCCTGCAGTCCTGCTACAGAAACAGGGTAAAACAAGAGAGGGGGGGCACTATTTGGCAGTTAATATACATACAGCAGCTATAAAAGGGAGAAACACTTATATAAGGTTATCCCTATACAGATATAGCGCTCTGGTGTGTGCTGGCAAACTCTCCCTCTGTCTCCCCAAAGGGCTCGTGGGGTCCTGTCCTCTATCAGAGCATTCCCTGTGTGTGTGCTGGGTGTCGGTACGATTGTGTCGACATGTATGAGGAGGAAAATGATGTGGAAGCGGAGCAATTGCCTGTTTTAGTGATGTCACCCCCTAGGGAGTCGACACCTGACTGGATGGTCGTATTTAAGGAATTACGTGACAATGTCAGCACTTTGCAAAAAACTGTTGACGACATGAGACAGCCGGCAAATCAGTTAGTGCCTGTCCAGGCGTCTCAAACACCGTCAGGGGCTCTAAAGCGCCCGTTACCTCAGATGGTCGACACAGACCCAGACACGGATACTGACTCCAGTGTCGACGGTGAGGAGACAAACGTAATGTCCAGTAGGGCCACACGTTACATGATCACGGCAATGAAGGAGGCGTTGAACATTTCTGACACTACAAGTACCACAAAAAAGGGTATTATGTGGGGTGTGAAAAAACTACCCGTAGTTTTTCCTGAATCAGATGAATTGAATGAGGTGTGTGATAAAGCGTGGGTTTCCCCCGATAAAAAACTGCCGATTTCTAATAAATTATTGGCACTATACCCTTTCCCGCCAGAGGTTAGGGCGCGTTGGGAAACACCCCCTAGGGTAGATAAGGCGCTCACACGCTTATCAAAACAAGTGGCGTTACCGTCCCCTGATACGGCCGCCCTCAAGGAACCAGCTGATAGAAGGCTGGAAAATATCCTAAAAGGTATATACACACATACTGGTGTTATACTGCGACCAGCAATCGCCTCAGCCTGGATGTGCAGCGCTGGAGTGGCTTGGTCGGATTCCCTGACTGAAAATATTGATACCCTGGATAGGGACAGTATATTATTGACTATAGAGCATTTAAAGGATGCATTACTATATATGCGAGATGCACAGAGGGATATTTGCACCCTGGCATCAAGAGTAAGTGCGATGTCCATTTCTGCCAGAAGAGGGTTATGGACGCGACAGTGGTCAGGTGATGCGGATTCCAAACGACATATGGAAGTATTGCCGTATAAAGGGGAGGAGTTATTTGGGGTCGGTCTATCGGACCTGGTGGCCACGGCAACAGCTGGAAAATCCACCTTTTTACCCCAGGTCACCTCTCAGCAGAAAAAGACACCGTCTTTTCAAACTCAGTCCTTTCGTCCCCATAAGGGCAAGCGGGCAAAAGGCCACTCATTTCTGCCCCGGGGCAGAGGAAGGGGAAAAAGACTGCACCAGGCAGCCTCTTCCCAGGAGCAGAAGCCCTCCCCCGCTTCTGCCAAGTCTTCAGCATGACGCTGGGGCTTTACAAGCGGACTCAGGCACGGTGGGGGCCCGTATCAAAAATTTCAACGCGCAGTGGGCTCACTCGCAAGTGGACCCCTGGATCCTGCAGGTAGTATCACAGGGGTACAAATTGGAATTCGAGACGTCTCCCCCTCGCCGGTTCCTGAAGTCTGCTCTACCAACGTCTCCCTCCGACAGGGAGGCAGTATTGGAAGCTATTAACAAACTGTATTCCCAGCAGGTGATAATCAAGGTACCCCTCCTACAACAGGGAAAGGGGTATTATTCCACGCTGTTTGTGGTACCGAAGCCGGACGGCTCGGTGAGACCAATTTTAAATCTAAAATCCTTGAACACTTACATAAAAAGGTTCAAATTCAAGATGGAGTCACTCAGAGCAGTGATCGCGAACCTGGAAGAAGGGGACTATATGGTATCTCTGGACATCAAAGATGCTTATCTCCATGTCCCAATCTACCCTTCTCACCAAGGGTACCTCAGGTTTGTGGTACAAAACTGTCATTATCAGTTTCAGACGCTGCCGTTTGGATTGTCCACGGCACCCCGGGTCTTTACCAAGGTAATGGCCGAAATGATGATTCTTGTTCGAAGAAAAGGCGTCTTAATTATCCCTTACTTGGACGATCTCCTGATAAGGGCAAGGTCCAGGGAACAGTTAGAGGTCGGAGTAGCACTATCTCAGGTAGTGCTACGTCAGCACGGGTGGATTCTAAATATTCCAAAATCGCAGCTGATTCCAACAACACGTCTACTGTTCCTAGGGATGATTCTGGACACAGTCCAGAAAAAGGTGTTTCTCCCGGAGGAGAAGGCCAGGGAGTTATCCGAGCTAGTCAGGAACCTCCTAAAACCAGGACAAGTGTCAGTGCATCAATGCACAAGGGTCCTGGGAAAGATGGTGGCTTCTTACGAAGCGATTCCATTCGGAAGATTCCACGCAAGAACTTTTCAGTGGGATCTGCTGGACAAGTGGTCCGGATCGCATCTTCAGATGCATCAGCGGATAACCCTATCTCCAAGGACAAGGGTGTCTCTCCTGTGGTGGTTACAGAGTGCTCATCTCCTAGAGGGCCGCAGATTCGGCATTCAGGATTGGGTCCTGGTGACCACGGATGCCAGCCTGAGAGGCTGGGGAGCAGTCACACAGGGAAAAAATTTCCAGGGCTTGTGGTCAAGCATGGAAACGTCACTTCACATAAATATCCTGGAACTAAGGGCCATTTACAATGCCCTAAGTCAGGCAAGGCCTCTGCTTCAGGGTCAGCCGGTGTTGATCCAGTCGGACAACATCACGGCAGTCGCCCACGTAAACAGACAGGGCGGCACAAGAAGCAGGAGGGCAATGACGGAAGTTGCAAGGATTCTTCGCTGGGCGGAAAATCATGTGATAGCACTGTCAGCAGTGTTCATTCCGGGAGTGGACAACTGGGAAGCAGATTTCCTCAGCAGACACGATCTTCACCCGGGGGAGTGGGGACTTCACCCAGAAGTCTTCCACATGATTGTGAACCGTTGGGAAAAACCAAAGGTGGACAGACCCGTGGCCTCTACCTCTAAGAAAGGACCTGCTCCAGCAGGGACCATGTCTGTTCCAAGACTTACCGCGGCTGCGTTTGACGGCATGGCGGTTGAACGCCGGATCCTGAAGGAAAAAGGCATTCCGGATGAAGTTATCCCTACCCTGATCAAAGCCAGGAAGGATGTAACTGTGCAACATTATCACCGTATTTGGCGTAAATATGTTGCGTGGTGTGAGGCCAGGAAGGCCCCTACAGAGGAATTTCAACTGGGTCGATTCCTGCATTTCCTCCAAACAGGACTGTCTATGGGCCTCAAATTAGGGTCCATTAAGGTTCAAATTTCGGCCCTGTCAATATTCTTCCAAAAAGAACTAGCTTCAGTTCCTGAAGTTCAGACGTTTGTCAAGGGGGTACTGCATATACAGCCTCCTTTTGTGCCTCCAGTGGCACCTTGGGATCTCAATGTAGTTTTGGGATTCCTAAAATCACATTGGTTTGAACCACTCACCACTGTGGACTTAAAATATCTCACATGGAAAGTGGTAATGCTGTTAGCCCTGGCTTCAGCCAGGCGTGTCTCAGAATTGGCGGCTTTATCCTATAAAAGCCCTTACCTGATTTTTCATACGGACAGGGCAGAATTGAGGACTCGTCCTCAATTTCTCCCTAAGGTGGTTTCAGCATTTCACTTAAACCAGCCTATTGTGGTGCCTGCGGCTACTAGGGACTTGGAGGATTCCAAGTTGCTGGACGTAGTCAGGGCCCTGAAAATATATGTTTCCAGGACGGCTGGAGTCAGAAAATCTGACTCGCTGTTTATCCTGTATGCACCCAACAAGCTGGGTGCCCCTGCTTCTAAGCAGACGATTGCTCGTTGGATTTGTAGTACAATTCAGCTTGCACATTCTGTGGCAGGCCTGCCACAGCCAAAATCTGTAAAAGCCCATTCCACACGGAAAGTGGGCTCATCTTGGGCGGCTGCCCGAGGGGTCTCGGCTTTACAACTTTGCCGAGCAGCTACTTGGTCAGGGGAAAATACGTTTGCAAAATTCTACAAATTTGATACCCTGGCTGAGGAGGACATGGAGTTCTCTCATTCGGTGCTGCAGAGTCATCCGCACTCTCCCGCCCGTTTGGGAGCTTTGGTATAATCCCCATGGTCCTTTCGGAGTCCCCAGCATCCACTAGGACGTTAGAGAAAATAAGAATTTACTTACCGATAATTCTATTTCTCATAGTCCGTAGTGGATGCTGGGCGCCCATCCCAAGTGCGGATTGTCTGCAATACTTGTACATAGTTATTGTTACAAAAATCGGGTTACTATTGTTGTGAGCCATCTTTTCAGAGGCTCCTCTGTTATCATGCTGTTAACTGGGTTCAAATCACAAGTTGTACGGTGTGATTGGTGTGGCTGGTATGAGTCTTACCCGGGATTCAAAATCCTTCCTTATTGTGTACGCTCGTCCGGGCACAGTATCCTAACTGAGGCTTGGAGGAGGGTCATAGGGGGAGGAGCCAGTGCACACCAGGTAGTCCTAAAGCTTTTTACTTTTGTGCCCAGTCTCCTGCGGAGCCGCTATTCCCCATGGTCCTTTCGGAGTCCCCAGCATCCACTACGGACTATGAGAAATAGAATTATCGGTAAGTAAATTCTTATTATACTGCTGGTCACCAAAATGCTGCACTGTCCTACTATATACTGCTCACAATAATGCAGCACAGAGATAGTATACTTGACACAGCTGCAAGATACAGCAATGGCCTACTGTACTGTACTATATGTATTCTGCTGGTCACCAAAATGCTGCACTGTCCTATATACTGCTCACAATAATGCAGCACAGAGATAGTATACTTGACACAGAGCTGCAAGATACAGCAATGGCCTACTGTACTGTACTATATGTATACTGCTGGTCACCAAAATGCTGCACTGTCCTACTATATACTGCTCACAATAATGCAGCACAGAGATAGTATACTTGACACAGAGCTGCAAGATACAGCAATGACCTACTGTACTGAACTATATGTATACTGCTGGTCACCAAAATGCTGCACTGTCCTACTATATACTGCTCACAATAATGCAGCACAGAGATAGTATATTTGACACAGAGCTGCAAGATACAGCAATGGCCTACTGTACTGTACTACTGTAATTATATACTGGTGGTCCCCACAATGCAGCACACTGAGCACAGATATTTTCAGCACACTGAGCACAGATATGAAGCGTTTTCAGGCAGAGAACGTAGATATTTTCAGCACACTGAGCACAGATATTTGCAGCACACTGAGCACAGATACGGAGCTTTTCAAGTAGAGAACGCAGCCACGTCCTCTCCGTTCAATCTCCAATGCACGAGTGAAAATGGCGGCGACGCGCGGCTCTTTATATAGAATACGAATCTCGCGAGAATCCGACAGCGGGATGATGACGTTCGGGCGCATTCGGGTTAACCGAGCAAGGCGGGAAGATCCGAGGCTGCCTCGGAACCGTGTAAAATAAGTGAATTTCGGGGGGTGTTTCGGATCTCTGAGAACCGAACCCGCTCATCTGTACTTTCAATGGAAGTTTGGAGAGCCAAAAATTGGTACAGACCATAAAAAAAAGGTACTGTACCTGCCAAAAAGGTACAGCTGGAGGGTATGCCTCTTCTACAGTGTAGTGTTCTCTCTCCTGTTCCATCTCCCACCATCTGTGCAGTAAAGGAGTAATTAGCAGAAATTACTGCTCCAGGTCCTACATGCTGAGCGGAAGATAGAATACCCCCTTATCACCCGCGGGACATCAAAGCTGCCACTGATAGCACCCCCCACCCCTACCACTGGGGGATAGGTGGGGGCCCCAATGCATTGCTGTGCCAAGGGGCCTACACTGCTGTTAAGACGGCCCTACCTTGAAGTTCCTGTTTGTTTGCAGCTTTCTGTTTTATACACTTGAGAGCATGATGCAGCTTCTCACCCTGTGCCACCTTCTGCAGGGTTGGAGGAGGAGAGCGCATTTCTTGGCTCTGAGAGGGATAGATCTTAACGCCAATATTTGCGCATGAGGAGAGCGCTGATATCATCCAGCATCACGAGAATGAGCACAGTGATAGAATAGAGAACATGGGTCAGGGACTGCTGACATGGAGAAGTTTTCATGCTGACGGGAATCTTTTCTGGAGGAGCAGTGGATGGCCCCCTTCACGTGCTACATTTTACTATATATCGGATTTACTGGCACCAACACTGGCCAAGCAGACCACCAACTTCCGTAAACGCCCATCAAGAGATTAGCAATTGCCCCCTGATGGTCTGCTACCCCCAGAGAGTAACACACACTCCCGTTTGTTCGGTGTTGAGATTGGCACAGTCTGCAAGATCGTGTACCAGGTCACGTGGACATTTGTGGATAACCTGTACCAGTGCTTCATCTCCTTGCCAGAAGGACAGCGCCTAGATGACACCATCTAAGGCTTCCTGAGGTGTGGGTTACCACAGTGTGCTGGTGCCATAGATGGGAACCACTTACCCTTCATCGCCCCCCATGATAACCCTGCAGCCTACTACAACTGCAAACTGTGGCATTCAGTTGTCCTACAGGCTGCCATGGACCACAGATACTGGTAAGTACATTTCTACTAATGAGTGTTTCATATCCACTTTTAGTATTTTATGTTTCTTTCACAGCTATAAAAAAAAACTATGGGGGTCAGTCTGACCTGATCACTCGCTGCAGTTCTTCGCGATCAGGTCAGAACTGCGCATGCGCTGGCACCGCAGTACGCTGGCGCATGGCTGACAAACCGGCTATTGTTGCCTAGCGATCGCCTCTGCCTGATTGACAGGCAGAAGCGGTCGCTGGGCAGGAGGGGTCGGTACGGTGTTGTTTGGCTGCCGTTTTGTGGGCGCGGTCCGGCCAACACAGGCGTGGGCGGACCGTGCGGGAGGCGGACCGCAACGGCTGCGTGACGTCACACGCAGCCGCTGCGACCTGGGCAGCGACGAGTAGCTCCCGGCCAGCACGCAAAAGCTGCGCTGGCCGGGAGCTACTCCAGAAGTGCAAAAGCATCGCCGCTGTGTGATGCTTTTGCACTTCTGCGACGGGACAGGGACTGACATGCGGGGCGGGCTAGCCCTGTGCTGGGATGCGGTCAAGATCCCCCCGGACGGGATCACGGCAGTCGGAATACCGACACCGGGATCCCGACCGGCACAATCCTGACATATTCTCCCTCTGTGGGTGTCCACACCGCTACGATCAAGTCGGAATCACCCCCTATGTTTTTTTTTTAAAGTTTTATAGATGTATTTATAGGGTGGCCTGGACGGGCACATGATGGAGAGTCCTCGCCAAATCTGACCTGTACAGCATTGCTGAAGAAAAATGGTGGATGCTTGTTTCCTAGAGAGTTGAGAATCCTTTTTCTCATTATCTCCTCTAAATCTATACTTATGTCTCATGCCAGGCAATGTGTTTACAGACCCTGTAATATCCCCCAGCCCCTAGTTTCCAGATGTGTTAGCACGATAGTGTGAAACATGGCCTCTGTCAGCATAATAGACCATTGAGGGAATTTATGTCAGGACCCCAAATAACCAAGTATATTGTTAGCTCAAGAGATGTAGCAATTGTTTAAATGTTTATGAATGAACAAAGGGTATGCCGCATCTCTGATTATCTGGACTGCAATCTCTACCCCATCTACGGTCACCGATTTCTGTTAAAATAATAAAATAAAGTTGTGTCTATTGGGGGTAATTCCAAGTTGATCGCAGCAGGAAATTTTTTAGCAGTTGGGCAAAACCATGTGCACTGCAGGGGAGGCAGATATAACATGTGTAGAGAGAGTTAGTCACTGTCGTCACTCTCTCCCTGTCGTCAATGTCGTCACTCTCTCCGTCGTCACTGTTGTCACTCTCTCCCTGTCGTCACTCTCCCTGTCGTCACTCTCGTCACTCTGCCTGTCGTCACTCTCCCTGTCGTGACTCTCTCTCCCCCTGTCTCTCTCCCTGTCGTCACTGTCTCTCCCTGTCATCACTGTCTCTCCCTGTCGTCACTGTCTCTCCCTGTCGTCACTGTCTCTCCCTGTCATCACTCTCTCTCTCCCCCTGTCTCTCTCACTGTCGTCACTGTCTCTCCCTGTCGTCACTGTCTCTCTCTGTCGTCACTCGCTGTCGTCACTCTATCGCTGTCGTCACTCTATCCCTGTCGTCACTCTCTCCCTGTCGTCCCTGTCATCTCTCTCTCCCTGTCGTCTCTCTCTCCCTGTCGTCACTGTCGTCACTCTCTCTCCCTGTCGTCTCTCTCCCTGTCGTCACTGTCGTCTCTCTCTCCCTGTTGTCACTCTCTCCCTGTCGTCACTCTCTCCCCCTGTATCACCCCCTGTCGTCACTCTCCCTGTCGTCACTCTCTCTCCCTGTCTCTCTCCCTGTCGTCACTGTTTCTCTCTCCCTGTCGTCACTGTCTCTCTCTCCCTGTCGTCACTGTCTCTCTCTCCCTGTCGTCACTGTCTCTCTCCCTGTCGTCACTGTCTCTCTCTCTCCCTGTCGTCATTCTGGCTGTCCCTGCTGTCACAATTTCAGCTCATTCAGTGTGCTACAAGGTGAATTTCGGCTCATTCAGTGTGTTACAAGGTGAATTTCGGCTCATTCAGTGTGCTACAAGGTGAATTTCGGCTCATTCAGTGTGTTACAAGGTGAATTTCGGCTCATTCAGTGTGCTACAATGTGAATTTCGGCTCATTCAGTGTGTTACAAGGTGAATTTCGGCTCATTCAGTGTGCTACAAGGTGAATTTCTGCTCATTCAGTGTGCTACAAGGTGAATTTCGGCTCATTCAGTGTGTTACAATGTGAATTTCGGCTCATTCAGTGTGCTACAAGGTGAATTTCGGCTCATTCAGTGTGTTACAAGGTGAATTTCGGCTCATTCAGTGTGCTACAAGGTGAATTTCGGCTCATTCAGTGTGTTACAAGGTGAATTTCGGCTCATTCAGTGTGCTACAAGGTGAATTTCGGCTCATTCAGTGTGCTACAAGGTGAATTTCGGCTCATTCAGTGTACTATAATGTGAATTTAAGCTCATTCAGTGTGCTATAATGTGAAAGGGGCACCAGTACTAGATAGTATAAGGGGTTCTACTACATGGGGCACGCCCCCTAATGGGTGACCACGCCCCATATTTGGGTGGCCACGCCCCCTTTTCTGGAGCGCCGGAGCGCGCATAATTACATCCTTGACTTTTGCATACCCCCACTTCAAAATTTCCACTTCGATCACTGTATATATATATATATATATATATATATATATATATATATATATATATATAAACTGATATATATATATATATATTATATATATATTTTATGTGTGTATAAATAATATATACTGCATCTCTATGTCTCTTGTTCACACACACACACACACACACACACATACATTGCACACCACACACATACCGTACGTACGTACATACATGCATGCATACATACATAAATACATACACAGGCACATACCTGGGGCCGGCTGAAAGGAGGAGACAGGTTACCAGGTCAACGCAGATTGAATGGAGTGGTGTAGAGAGAGAGCTCTTCCAAATAGAGCTCCCTGCAGGAGCAGCTGTGATCGCGGTAGCAGTTTGTATTTAGAGTGAGACGGAGACACAGCTGTCTCCGTCTCTGAGCTCCTTCTGCATGCGCCGCTGCCCGCCCCGCCGAAGCAACTCTCCTGGACCATAACAGCAGCGGATACCAGGTAGTACAGTAGCTGCAGCCCTGGATGGATAGGACTGCCCAGGACCACAGGAGCATGGAGGGCCCCTAAGAAAGGGGGACCCGGGGTAATGTGCACCTCTTCCCTCCCCCTTAATCCGGCTCTGGCCTGCATGGCTGTAGAAAATGAATTTGGACATTTTAAAGGACGCCGGCGAGGAAGAGAAATTATGTTGATTTCAAAATAATGCCCCATGTAGTAGCAGCCTGCTGCATTCTGCACAATGGTGGTCATTCCGAGTTGATCACTAGCTGCCGTTGTTCGCAGCGCAGCGATCAGGCTAAAAATTGGCATTTCTGCGCATGCGTATGCACTGCAATGCGCAGGCGAGTCGTACAGGTACAATGAGAATCGTGGGTTTGCACAGAGTGTAACGAACATTCCTGTCGCACGGCCGAACGCAGGAAGATTGACATGAAGTGGGCGTTTCTGGGTGACCACTGATTGTTTTCAGTGAGTGTTTGGAAAAACGCAGTAGTGTCTGAAAAAACGCAGGCGTGGCTGGGCGTTCGCTGGGTGGGTGTGTGACGTCAAAAGCCGTCCCTCCGTCGTTAGAATCAACGCACACGAAGAGTAACTACAGGGCTGGTCTTGTTTTGCACAAAAAGATTTTGCAGGCGCTCTGCTGCACAAGTGTTCGCACTTCTGCAAAGCGAAAATACACTCCCCAGTGGGCGGCGACAATACGTTTGCACGGCTACTAAAAACTGCTAGCGAGCGATCAACTCGGAATGACCCCCAATATTTGTTATATACAAAAAGACAATTTCCTTTCGTAGTGTGCAGGACACTGAGGTGGAACCATTGCTGCCAACCTTCCTGTAAAAGAAAATGTAACTGTTATAGTTCAAAATGCACAGATTGGAGCCATGCTGTTTGAACGGGACACAGGTGAATAACGACAGTTAGAGTCTCCGTCTCTGAACGCCATTGGATGCGGTTCGGAGGCAGCTTTTGAGACTGGAGCCGGTGGACTGAAACTTTGATGTACGTGAATCTGCACTTTTTATTAGTAACAATTTTCATTTATATTCAAGGATGCGCCTTCTGTTTCTTTTTTTATATATTTTATATATATATATATATATATATATATAATCAGAGAAACAAAGAGGCGGCACTCGGAGACTTGAAAGTTCAAAGTGTTGTGAATACACTTTGAACTTTCAAGTCTCCGAGTGCCGCCTCTTTGTTTCTCTGATTGCGTATACCGGAGGGAGACCCCCGGATGGGGAAGGCACAGGAGCAAGCCATATCCCGCTGTGGATTCAGTGAGTGCCGGGGTTAATGCACAAGTATATATATATATATATATATATAATTTTTTTAATAGATATGTTTAACAAAATCACAGATTGTTGTCTATTTTAATAATACCTAACATAACAATAGCCTGATATCATGTAGCATACACTGTAGGTGCAGGTTGCTGATTGTGAGGATATATAGACGTTATGGTAAGAACTTACCGTTGATAACGTAGTTTCTCCTATGTCCACAGGTATCCATAGGATAACATTGGGATATGCCGGAGCGACAGCGGAAATGGCACCAAACGGTCATGAGCTTTCTGGCCTCCCAGGATGCATCGGGGCTTCTCCATATAATCCCGCCCACCGACTCAGTCAAATCAGTTATTTCCACAGCAATTTAGGCAGGAGCATCAGGTAGAAACCTATTCAGGCGATAAGAACACACATGCACATCCTTCCATGCAAGAGGGAAGAGGTTTAGTGATTGTAAAGATCATCAAATCAGGTGCGTCAGGGTGGGACCCCTGTGGATACCTGTGGACATAGGAGAAACTACGTTATCAACGGTAAGTTCTTACCATAACGTCTATTTCTCCGGCTGGGTCCACAGGATTATCCACAGGATAACATTGGGATTCCCAAAGCCAGTTTTAGTGGTGGGGACGCTCCTGATTAGACAGGAGAACCTTTCGTCCGAATTCAGCGTCATTAGAGGCAAAAGTATCCATGGCATAATGTCTAATGAAAGTGTTAATGGAAGACCATGTGGCTGCCTTACAAATCTGTTCTGCTGAAGCACCATGTTGTGCTGCCCGTGAAGGACCTACCTTACGTGTAGAGTGAGCAGAGACATTAGCCGGAGTAGAGAGATCAGCATGAGAATAAGCTTCTGAAATTACCATTCGGAGCCATCTTGCCAGCGTCTGTTTACTAGCAGGCCATCCTCTTCTATGAAATCCGTAGAGGATGAAGAGAGAATCTGTCTTTCTGATGGCACTAGTACGATCTACGTAGATTCTTAACGCTCGGACCACGTCCAGCGACGCTTCTCCCGCAGAGAGTCCCAATACCTGAAAAGCTGGGACTACAATCTCCTCGTTAAGGTGAAACTTTGAAACCACCTTCGGAAGATAACCAGATCTAGTTCTGAGAACTGCCTTATCTGGAAAAAATATTAGAAAAGAAGACTTACACGACAGTGCTTCTAAATCTGACACTCTTCTAGCTGACGCCATTGCCAGTAGAAAGAGCACTTTAGCCGTCAACCATTTAAGATCTGCTCTCTTAAGTGGTTCAAACGGAGGTCCCTGAAGAATTTTAAGAACTAGATTCAAATCCCAGGGAGCTGCAGGAGGAACAAACGGAAGTTGAATGTGTACAACTCCCTGAAAGAAAGTACGCACATCCTGTAAGTCAGTAATCTTTCTCTGAAACCATACAGTTAATGCTGATACTTGAACTCTCAAGGAAGCTACTTTCAACCCCTTATCCAATCCTGCTTGAAGGAAATCCAAAATCCTGGATACTTTAAAAGATCTTGGATTCAAACTTTTTTCACTACACCAATGAATATAGGCTTGCCATATTCGATGATAAATACGAGCTGAAGAAGGCTTTCTTGCTCTAAGCATAGTTTGAATTACTTGTTTTGAAAATCCTCTAGCTTCTAGGATAGAGGTTTCAACAGCCACGCCGTCAAAGACAGACGATCCATATTGCTGTGATAACAAGGACCCTGCATTAGCAGATCTGGACGTTGAGAGAGCAGTATTGGTGCTTCCAGGGACATCCTTAGTAGATCTGTGTACCAATGCCTTCTGGGCAAAGCTGGAGCTATTAAAATTATGGCTCCCTTTGCTTGCTTTATTTTCCTCACTACTCTGGGTAACAGGGAGATTGGAGGAAACAGATATGCCAGATGAAATTTCCAATTCACTAACAGTGCATCTACAAGGATCGATCCTGGATCCTTTGTTCTTGATCCATATATTGGAACCTTTTTGTTCAGACGAGACGTCATGAGATCTATCTCTGGCAGACCCCATCTGTTTACTATAGTCTGAAACACTTCTGGGTGTAATGCCCATTCGGTTTCCTGAATGGAGTGTGGACTGAGAAAATCCGCTTCCCAGTTCAGTACTCCTGGAACAAACACTGCTGACAATGCTGGAAGATGGAGCTCTGCCCATCTTAGTATGTGAGTTACCTCCTCCATCAGTCTTTTGCTGTGAGTTCCTCCCTGATGATTGAGGTACGCTACTGCTGTTGCATTGTCTGAGTGAATCTGGACTGGTCTTCCTTGCAGACTGTCCTTTGCCTGAACTAGAGCCATATATATGGCCCTTATTTCCAACAGATTTATTGGCAGGCGACTTTCCCTTATGGTCCATTTTCCCTGGAACCAAAGGCTTTTGAGCACCGCTCCCCAGCCCTAAAGACTGGCATCTGTTGTCAGGACTTGCCATTCCTTTATCCAAAAAGGTCTCCCCTTGTTTAAATGGTCCCTCTGTAGCCACCAAGCTAGAGACTTTCTTACGTTTACCGGAAACTTTATCATCTGTTTTTTTTTTATTGTCTGATGATTTCCGTTCCATTTAGTCAGAATAAGGTGCTGTAGAGGTCTGGAGTGGAATTGTGCATATTCCACCATGTCGAAGGTTGACACCATCAGACCCAACAGTCGCATTGCTGCATGGACTGACATTGTCTGAGTGTGCAACGACTCCTGAGTCATGACCTGCACCTTGGATATCTTTTTCTCTGGCAAGAAAATTCTCTGTAGACCTAAGTCCAATATGGCCCCCAAATGAAGCATCCGTTGTGATGGATTCAGAGACGACTTTTCCCAGTTTATGAGCAACTAGTGTCTTTGTAGACAAACTACTGTCTGTTGAAGATGGCTCAAAAGTAATTCCTGCGAATGTGCTAGGATTAAAAGGTCGTCGAGGTATGGAAATATTCTTATCCCCTGCTTGCGGAGATAAGCTGCCATAACCACCATAATTTTGGTAAATACCCTGGGTGCTGTTGCTAGCCCGAAGGGCAAAGCTTGGAACTGGAAATGTTGCTGGAGGATGGCAAACCTGAGGTAACATTGATGAGACCGTGCTATAGGCACATGTAGGTAAGCATCCTGTATATCCAGAGATACCATGTAATCTCCCGGTTCCATGGCCAAAACTATGGAGCGTAATGTTTCCATGTGGAACCTTGGGATCCAAATGTATTTGTTTAACATTTTGAGATTGAGAATTGGGTGGAATGACCCATTTGGCTTCTGAATCAAAAATAGATTGGAGTAAAAACCCTGTCCCCATTGCAACGGGGGTACTGGGATAATTACACCAGACTGAAGCAATTTCTGAACTGCTTCTTGCAGGGCGTTGGCCTTTAACTCTATACGAGACGGGCTGGTGCAAAAAAACCTTTGAGGAGGCTGCCTCCTGAAGGGGAAACCATAACCGAGAGATACCACCTTCTGCACCCAAGCATCTGTCGTCGACTGTTGCCATATGTGTGCAAACTAAAGGAGTCGAACCCCAACCCTGGAATCCTCCAGGCGGAGGCCCATATCCTCAGGCTGATGGCTTCTGTTCAGGCTTGGAAGCTGGCCTTCTACTAGCCCATTGCTTCCTACCCCTGGCTGATCTATTGAACTGGGGTTGCTTAGGTTCCTCTTTAGTTTTTGCCTTGCCATCGAAATGGCAGAAATTTTTAACCCCTAGTCTTAGGGTTATAACTAGCCGGAAATCTGACCTTTTTGGATTCAGCTTCCGATTCTAGAATATCGGACAATTGTTTTCCAAACAATATATTACCAGTGAAAGGCAATGCTTCCAGAGCTTTCTTGGATTCTGCATCTGCTTTCCAAGTGCGTAGCCAAACTGCTCTACGAGCGGCTACTGTCAAGGCTGATGCTTTAGAAGCAATCGTACCCATATCAATTGCTGCTTCTTCCAAATATTGCGCAGCTTGCCTTATACGGCCTAGATGAGACTCCTGCTCCCTATTAGGAGGAGAGAGGTCAGTCTCTAGTTCCTCCACCCATTCTACCATTGCCCTTGCCATCCAGGCTGAAGCCATAGCAGGCCTTGCCACCGCTCCTGATAGAGAAAAAATATTTTTCAAGAAGCTATCTACCCTTCTGTCTGTGACATCATTTAGTGAGGAAGATGACAATGGTAAAGCAGATTTATGCACAAGTCGCAGTACATGTGCATCTACTTTAGGAGGAACTTCTCTTTTTGAACAATTTGCAGCTGGAAATGGATAATAAGAATCCCACTTTTTCGGAATCTTATATTTTTTACTGGGCATAGCCCAGGGTTCTTCCATCATTTCCGTCAGATCCTCTGACCCTGGGAATTCAGTCTTAACTGATTTTGTTCATTTAAACACAGGTGCTTTAGATTTTGATACTGTTTTGGCTACTTCCTCCAAAGAGAGAATAGCCTTCATTGCATCAATAAGCTCAGCTATATCCTCTGAGCTGAAACCCTGCGACTGATCATCATACGGAGTATTTGAATATACTGTATCATCATCTGTTGTATCATCTTGTGTAGTCTGCAACATAGACGTATCTATATTAGTCTTACCTGCACCTTGGTTAACCTGGTTACTTGTAGATGCTACTGGAACCAAACCATAAGAAGGGTGCTGCATGTATGGGTTAATAGTGTAACCTATTCCCTGAGGTGGAACTGCCGGAGTTAATCTGTCCGCTATTGAAGACAAAGTCTGCGCGAACATACTCCATGGTGGCTCTACTGGTTGCTGAACCAAATCCTGCTTTTTACTTTGCCAATAAGCAAAACAGTTTGCACATAACCCCTCCATAAGTGACCAACTGGCCTATTCCAATTAGCCCTGTTTTACAAGATAAACATGTTAAGTATGTAGGAGTGCCTGATAAATATCATCGTCACTTTTGCCGCTCACAGACATAGTAAAATATTCTGTTTTTACAACTACACAATTTGTGACTGAAAATCACCTATATATAGATATATAGAAGTGAGATCAATCTGACCACAACCGTGCACCTGAATTGAGATTCAGACCAGAACTGACAACATATAAGTCAGCACACATACTAGCAGTCAGTCACATGTTAACATATTAGACATTGTCATATGAGAATACAATCACCATCATAATAACTTACAAGTAAATGGGACAATTGTATTTCTGTTTTTAACCAGTTTTTCAGACATATCATGCGGAAAACAACAGTAATATACAGGCCTCATATGCAATATGTACCAAAATTAACAATTCATACTATCAAGTAGAGAGAATTTTAGTACTGTATAACCCTTTCTCCGTAGAGTGGGATACAGGGAAACTCACCACACATCCATATCAATCAATACGCTCGAAAGACGCTGAGTGGATTCAGACGCTACTGGTGTACACTGCCGCTCCGATAACTGATGAGAGACACAGATGTTCACTAATGGACACAGACGCTCAGTGAACGAAAAGTGTATGCAGACGCTACGGTCTGCGACTCGGTCTAGGCGGCAATCTAGTGTACACAACGTCTAAGCTGCGACGAGTACCCTCGTGGTAGTGTCTGAGATGGAAGTGAGGTCATTAGTTCATGGAGGGGAGACGCGCGGAAACTGGTCATGAACTTGGGGGTGGGACGACCAGGAGAGCGTCTAACTCCCCACATTGACTTAAACTCTAAGGATCGTGGCCTCAACCTAGTCCTGGCACCTATGATCCCTAAAGCATAGCGCTGTTGCACTTAAGAGTGGCGGCGCATCAACCACTGTTTGTAGTCTCCTCCAATACAGTGAAGCTGTGCCCGGAACCCCCTAGTAAGAGGAAACCGATGCCTTACCTTCTCCCCATGCTCCGGCCACAGCCTGGTAACGTCTGCTGGACCTGCTAGAATCATCCGACACAGACGCCCGCCGAGACAGCACTATACTGCGAAGGTAAGCGTTGTTGCGAGCCGGTGGAGAGTTGTTGGAGCTACTCTTTCTAGTATGCGTTTAAGACGCTGTTAAGAAAAGTCACTCAAGAAAGAAAAAAACATAGCAAGACTATAAAAATAAAATAAAAAAAAAGCTTCAGACTGCTATTAACAGCAGCTCTGTGACCATGGTCCGGCTCCTGCCGCACCAAACAAAAAACTGATTTGACTGAGTCGGTGGGCGGGATTATATGGAGAAGCCCCGATGCATCCTGGGAGGCCAGAAAGCTCGTGACCGTTTGGTGCCATTTCCGCTGTTGCTCCGGCATATCCCAATGTTATCCTGTGGATAACCTGTGGACCCAGCCGGAGAAATTTTCATTTCTAAGCACCAAATATCACATATATAGCGACACGTACCATCTACAGTTAGTCCCGACAGAATTAAAATATGTCCTCCCCACTAATCAGCATCCTGTACCTAGAGGGAACAGTATAATGGGGGTCATTCTGAGTTGTTCGCTCGCTAGCTGCTTTTAGCAGCATTGCACACGCTAGGCCGCCGCCTACTGGGAGTGTATCTTAGCTTAGCGGAATTGCGAACAAAAGATTAGCAGAACTGCTAATAAATAATTCTTTGCAGTTTCTGAGTAGCTCCAGACCTACTCACAGATTGCGATCACCTCAGTCCGTTTAGTTCCTGGTTTGACGTCAGAAACACACCCTGCGTTCGGCCAGCCACTCCCCCGTTTCTCCAGACACTCCCGCGTTTTTCCCTGACACGCCTGCGTTTTTTAGCACACTCCCGGAAAACGCTCAGTTACCTCCCAGAAACGCCCCTTTCCTGCCAATCATTTACCGATCAGCAGAGCGACTGAAAAGCGCCGCAGAATCCACAGCAAATCAGCTAAGTTTTTAGTTAAAGAACTAAGTGCATGCGCCCTGCGTGCCTTGCGCATGCAGTTTGCAACAAATCGCAACATAGCGAAAATCGGCAACGAGCGAACAACTCGGAATGACCCCCAATATACAGTAGGTAAATACAAGCAGCAGGGTTGAGGCTGTGTGTTACCGGCGGCCGGGATCCTGGTGGTCTGCATCCAACGCCGGGATCCCGGCCGCAGAATGCGCGGGGGGGGGGGGGGGGGGGTATAGTATAAAAATACTGTTTAGAGCATCCCTTGTGCCTCCGTTGTGCAATTGCTGCTTGTAGACATGCACACACCTAAAAAAAAAATAACAGTAAAGGTGTATTTCAAGGGTTAACCACACTGGGCCCACAAGATGGGAACCAGTGCCATACATCTTAGTGTAAACAGTATTTTACATTTTTAAAAGTGTAAAATACACTAATGTAACAGTAAACACTGATCATGTGCGGAATCTTGGTTTTGTCCTGGATGGTGGCTTGACACTTAAACATCAGGTGTCAGCAACAGTCAAATCCTCATTCTATCATCTGTGGAACATAGCCAGAATCAAGCATTTACTGTATTTTCCCCAGATGACCTGCCTAAAGTCATACATGCATTTGTATCATCACGCCTAGACTTCTGCAATGCCCTCTACCTTAGTCTCCCAGCAAAATAATTGCACCACTTGCAGATGGTACAAAATGCAGCTGCCAGACTATTAACTAACTAGCCCCATTCCAGCCACATAACACCCATTCTCTACTCCCTTCAATCGTAAAATGGAAAATCGTTTTCAAGATTGGCTTACTCACTTTCAAAGCCCTACATCAGGGGTGGGGAATGTGCAAAGTTATTTAGTCTGGCCCAGCCAGGGTACCAGGGAAACCACAGGCGGGACTAGGAGGGGGACAGCATCCGACAGAGGAGGATGTGGGTTCTCTGGGTTAAGCGGCCTCGAATAAGCCTTAAATTATCCCAGACAGTACAGAATGGAGGACTAACTTTGCCTGACATAGAGCAATACAATAGGGCTTGTCTTCTCCGTTTTGCCATAGACTGGCTTAGAGACACAAATGTTTTTACTGATTCCTTGTTGGATTCCCAACTTTGCGCCCCTCTGTCCCTCAGCTACCTCTTACATACCAATAACACTACTCTAAAACTTCCTCACTTTGACAATATACTTCTGACCTCCACTATCCTAGCATGGAGACGATCTAGGAAGTCATTAAATCTGTTACTTTCACTCATTGTTTCTCCCTTTCACGGGTAATTTAGACTTCCAAAATGGCCGGGCCTCCTTCCCTTTCAATATTTGGCGCGCCGCGGAGATTACACACATTCGGAATCTTCTTAATTCTTTGAATAAACCGCTTACTTTCACTGAAGCCATAGATAAATATGACATTAGCCCCCTCCACGGATTCTATTATTTCCAGGCTTCCCACTATCTACACTCGGTTCTATCACAACTATGTAAGCCAGGCTTTCTTAACCCTTTAGACACACTTTTACATTCTGGCACATACTCCATTTCGACAATCTATGCCCGAATACACACAGACTTCATACCCACTTCTGATCTTGCTCAACTACAAAAATGGGCCTCTCATATCCTTTCTATGTCCCCGGATACAGTGATTGACAGTTTTACTAAATCTTTGAAGCTTATTCCAGCGAGTATTTATCAGGAAATGTTGTACAAGATTTTGCACAGGGCTTACATATCTCCAAAACGGAGTCATCTAATGGGCCTCTTTTACTCTGCGGCATTCATTAAGTGCTCTGCGCCAGTAGCTGATATTATGCACTGCTTCTGGCACTGCCCCTACATACAAACATTCTGGAGTGAGTTACAGACATATAGGTGGTCATTCCGAGCAACTTATTGCTGCTGCTGCGATCAACTAGTCCACGCCTATGGGGGAGTGTATTTTAGCTTAGCAGGGCTGCAATTGCCTGTGCAGCCCTGCTAATCTAAAATAATTTCTCATACGTCCTAGAGGATGCTGGGGATGCTTCAAGAACCATGGGGTATAGACAGGATCCGCAGGAGACATGGGCACTTTAAGACTTTAAAAGGGGTGTAAACTGGCTCCTCCCTCTATGCTCCTCCTCCAGACTCCAGTTAGATTCTGTGCCCAGTGAGACTGGATGCACACTGAGGAGCTCTCCAGAGTTTCTCAGAAAAAAGACTTTTGTTAGGTTTATTATTTTCAGGGAGACCTGCTGGCAACAGGCTCCTTGCATCGTGGGACTGAGGGGAGAGAAGCAGACCTACTTCTGTGAGTTTCAGGGCTCTGCTTCTTAGGCTACTGGACACCATTAGCTCCAGAGGGTCTGATTGCTAGGTACGCCTAAATGTTCGTTCCCGGAGCCGCGCCATCAACCCCCTTGCAGAGCCAGATAACAGAAGCCGGGTGAGTAGAAGATCAGAAGACTTCAGTGACGGTAAAAGACGGCTTTTGAGGTACCGCACAGCGGCTGCGCTGCGCGCCATGCTCCCACATCCAAAATGGCACTGCAGGGCGCAGGGGGGGGCGCCCTGGGCAGCATAAACCCTCAAACAGCGACTGGCAAGAGTGTATACAGTGCCTGGGCACTAAATACAGACCCCCGCCAGTATAAATATGTGAAATTAAGCGGGACTGAAGTGCGCCATTAAGGCTGCGTGGCTTAGCCCTCACAGCTCTGACCAGCGCCATTTTCTCTTCACAGAAGCTGCAGAGACGCTGAGCCTGGCCTCCCACACTACTGTACAAGTAACAGGGTGCAAAACGGGGGGGGGGGGGGGGGGAGCACAAGGGATTTGGTGCTATTTTATTGAAGGTCTGGGCAGTATATTACTCGCTTCAGAACCGGGATAGGCGCTCGGTTGTGAGCTGGCAGAACTCCCTCTGTGTTTCTCTAACAGGCTTTGCTGTGGGTCTGTCTCCTATAGCCCCAGTGTGGTTGTGGGTGTCGGTACGCGTGTGTCAACATGTCTGAGGCTGAGTGCTCTTCCCAGGAGGAGGCTGGAGTGGGGACAGAAAAGGCTGTGAGAGTGACCGTGTCGGCACCGCCGACGGCTGATTGGGTAAATATGTTGAGTGTTTTGAATGCAAATGTGGCTCGGTTGACTAAGAGATTAGATAAATCTGAGTCTAAGAACCAGACATGGAGGAAATCCATGGAGGATGCATTGTCACAAACTCAGACCCCTTCGGGGTCACAGAAACGTGCATTTACCCAGATAGCAGATACAGATACCGACACGGACTCTGATTCCAGTGTCGACTATAGTGATGCCAGATTAAATCCTAAACTGGCTAAGAGCATTCAGTACATGATTGTGGCGATAAAAGAAGTATTACATATCACAGAGGACCCTGCTGTTCCTGATACAAGGGTCTGTATGTTTAAAGGAAAGAAACCTGAGGTAACGTTTCCTCCCTCTCATGAACTAAACTCTCTTTTTGAAAAGGCTTGGGAAAATCCTGACAAGAAGGTACAGGTTCCCAAAAGAATTCCAGTGGCATATCTGTTCTCTGGGGACAGGGAAAAGTGGGAGTCAACCCCCACGGTGGACAAAGCTCTATCACGTCTGTCCAAAAAGGTGGCGCTTCTGTCTCCTGACACGGCAGCCCTAAAGGATCCTGCGGATTGTAAGCAGGAAAATACACTAAAATCCATTTATGTCACTACAGGTTCGCTACTCAGGCCTGCCGTTGCTGCGGCATGGGTGAGTAGCGCTATTGAAAAGTGGGCAGATAACTTGTCATCTGAGATAGATACCCTGGACAGGGATAGCGTGCTGTTGACTCTGGGTCATATCAGGGACGCTGCAGCATATTTAAAAGAAGCTGCAAGGGATATTGGCCTTTTGGGATCAAAGGCCAATGCAATGGCAGTCTCGGTTAGGAGGGCATTGTGGATTCATCAATGGAATGCTGATGCTGACTCTAAGAAGACTATGGAGTCTCTACCGTTTAACGGTAGTGTCTTGTTTGGTGACGGCCTCACTGACCTGGTATCTACGGCTACCGTGGGTAAGTCATCATTTTTACCTTATGTTCCTGCACAACAAAAGAAAACGCCCCACTATCAGATTCAGTCCTTTCGGCCCAATAAATACAAAAAAGGACGAGGGTCCTCCTTTCCTTGCTGCGAGAGGAAGAGAAAAAGGTCACAGGCTGTGCAAAGTTCCCAAGAGCAGAAGTCCTCTAGGGCTTCTACCAAATCCAACGCATGACGCTGGGGCTCCTCCGCGGGAGTCCGCACCGGTGGGGGCACGCCTCAAACTCTTCAGTCAGGTCTGGGTGCACTCGGACCTGGATCCTTGGATATTAGAAATAGTAACCCAAGGGTACAAATTAGAGTTTCAAGACGTACCCCCTCACCGATTATTCAAATCGGCCTTGCCAGCTTCTAGAAAGGGAGGTAGTATGCGCTGCAATACTAAAGCTGTGTCAAAATCAAGTCATTGTCACAGTACCCCCATCACAACAGGGGGAGGGTTTTTATTCGAGTCTGTTCGTGGTCCCGAAGCCGGATGGCTCAGTCAGACCGATTCTGAACCTAAAATCCCTCAATTTCTTTCTAAAAAAATTCAAATTCAAGATGGAATCTCTCCGAGCAGTGATCTCCAGTCTGGAGGAGGGGGATTTTATGGTGTCGGTCGACATAAAGGAAGCATATTTGCACTTTCCCATATATCCTCCACATCAGGTATACCTGAGGTTCGCTGTTCAGGACTGTCATTACCAATTTCAGACGTTGCCGTTTGGTCTGTCCACGGCTCTGAAGATTTTCACCAAGGTTATGGCGGAAATGATGGTTCTCCTGCGCAAGCAGGGAATCACAATTATCCCGTACTTGGACGATCTCCTCATAAAGGCGAGATCCAAGGAGCAATTGCTGAAAAACGTTGCGCTCTCTATAAGAAGAACAAGGGTTCAGGCGATACTCATTGTTCCGGATTGGCCAAAGAGGGCATGGTATCCATATCTTCAGGAATTGCTCATAGAAGATCCCTGGCCTCTTTCTCTACGGGAGGACCTGTTACAACAAGGACCATGCGTGTATCAAGACTTACAGTGGCTGCGTTTGACGGCATGGCAGTTGAACGCCAAATCCTAGCCCGAAAGGGTATTCCTAGTGAAGTCATTCCCACACTTCTGCAGGCTAGAAAAGAAGTAACGGCAAAGCATTATCACCGTATTTGGAGGAAATATGTGTCTTGGTGTGAATCCAAGAAGGCTCCTACGGAAGAATTTCAGCTGGGGCGTTTGCTCCATTTTTTGCAAGCAGGTGTGGATGCGGGCCTAAAGTTAGGCTCTATTAAAGTACAAATTTCGGCATTGTCAATTTTCTTTCAAAAAGAATTGGCCTCCCTTCCAGAAGTTCAGACCTTCGTGAAGGGCGTGCTGCAAATCCAACCTCCAGCCTCCTGTGGCACCGTGGGACCTTAATGTGGTATTGCAGTTCCTGCAATCTCATTTGTTTGAACATTTGCGAAAGGTTGAGTTAAAATTCCTTACTTGGAAAGTAGTCACGTTGTTGGCTTTGGCATCCGCAAGGCGGGTATCTGAGTTGGCGGCTTTGTCTCACAAAAGCCCCTATTTAATCTTCCATGCTGATAGAGCGGAGTTGAGAACTCGTCAGCAATTTCTGCCAAAAGTGGTTTCATCATTTCACGTAAACCAGCCTATGGTGGTGCCAGTGGCTACTGATGCCTTGGCGGAATCGAAGTCTCTCGATGTAGTTAGAGCTTTGAAAATCTATGTCGCCAGAACGGCGCAGATTAGGAAAACAGAGGCTCTGTTTGTCCTGTGGGCTCCCAATCAGATTGGGGCTCCTACTTCCAAGCAGACTATTGTGCGCTGGATCTGTAATACGATTCAGCAGGCTCATTCTACGGCAGGATTGCCGTTACCGAAATCGGTGAAAGCCCATTCTACCAGAAAGGTGGGCTCTTCCTGGGCGGCTGCCCGGGGGGGTCTCGGCATTACAGCTTTGCCGAGCTGCTTCTTGGTCAGGTTCAAACACGTTTGCGAAGTTTTACAAGTTTGATACCCTGGCTGAGGAGGACCTCTTGTTTGGTCAATCGGTGCTGCAGAGTCATCCGCACTCTCCCGCCCGTTCTAGAGCTTTGGTATAAACCCCATGGTTCTTGAAACATCCCCAGCATCCTCTAGGACGTATGAGAAAATAGGATTTTAATACCTACCAGTAAATCCTTTTCTCTTAGTCCGTAGAGGATGCTGGGCGCCCGTCCCAGTGCGGGCTGTATCTGCAGTTTGGTTATGGTTACGCTCATGTTGAGTTAAGTTCAGTCAGTCTGTGGCTGATGTTGGTCATGCCGTTGCATGCGTTGTTGTTGAATGCCATGTTGTACGGCGTGTTTGAGGTGTGAACTGGTATGTATCTCGCCTTAGTTTAAAAATTTAATAAATCCTTTTCCTCAAAATGTCTGTCTCCCTGGGCACAGTTCCTATAACTGGAGTCTGGAGGAGGGGCATAGAGGGAGGAGCCAGTTCACACCCCTTTTAAAGTCTTAAAGTGCCCATGTCTCCTGCAGATCCCGTCTATACCCCATGGTTCTTGAAGCATCCCCAGCATCCTCTACGGACTAAGAGAAAAGGATTTACCGGTAGGTATTAAAATCCTATTTTGTCGCAGAACAAGACTGGACATACTTACCCTGTGCGACAATCTCTGCGATGCTGGAGTCGGCTTTGATGTCAGACATCCGCCCTCCGTTCTCCTGGACACGCCTGCGTTTTCTTCTCCACTCCCTGAATACGGCAGGCAACGGTCCGGATCCGCCCAGGAACGCCTTCTTTCTGTCAATCTTCTTGCGGTCGGCTCTGCAACCGCTTCCTTCGTAGAGCGCGACGTAACCCGGCGACCCCTGTCGCGAGGCAACGACACGCGTGCGCAGTGCGGCCGCCGCACGTGCGCATTCCAGACCCGTTCGCACCGCAGCGACAAACCGCTGCGTGCGAACGGGTCGGAATGACCCCCATAGTTCCTCTGAATTAGGTATCAACTTCCAATGTACTGCTTCTTGGGCCCTCTTTGGACATCTCCTTGACCAGCCAAACATTCCTTCTCAAGATAAAAAAACTAGTGACACTTCTTTCAGACGTGGGAAGGACATCTATACTTCAGCAATGGATACATGACACCCCTCCCACCTTACCTATGGCGACCTCTAGATTACTTTTTCTCTTTACAATGGACTGGTTAGAGACATCTCTTAATAAGGAGATTCTGACTCCCGCATTATTTAAATGCTGGGGAAAGTTTATCCATAAACTACCCACTTCCACAAAACTTGCTATCCAACAAAGCTTTCACTGTACCACATGGTACTGTCACCATCTCCTAAATCACAGACCTCCTGTCACCCTCCCATAAATTTCCACTACCTTTTGCCTCCTCCCTTTCACTTCTTCCTTCTCCTCTTGTTCTTCTCCATTCCCTCCTTACATCTTCTTAGGAACGCCATCTTTTATATTCTTTCTTGCTTTGATGATTTCTCCATGGATGGGTCGACGGTCCCCTGGCTTTGGCGGATACTGTTTTTTTCTATTTGTTTATTGTATGTGTTATGCGTCCCCCACGTAGATGGACGCCTTTATATGTTTAGATTCCTATTATTATATCAGACCTATTATAGCCCTTTAGAAGTTTTCTCTTCATTTTATTTCATTTTACTATGCTCTACAATGGTCAACTTTCTAATTTCTATGTTCTATGTTAGAAAATGGAAAATTTGGGGTATAATTTAAGACTATGCCGTCACCGTCTTATATTTGTTTGACAATGTGCTTGTTCCCTCCTATATACAGCTCTGTCTTTTCTCTTTATGCTACATATTATATTACTGTTTGTTCTAAACCTCAATAAAATATATTTTGAAAACCCCCCCACTGTATTACATATGCTCATCCTATTCATTGGAGCACCCCGGAGGGTGTTAACACTTTGTTTTGTATATTGTTACCCTTGTATGTGACTGGTGACACATTCAAGTTGACACCCACTGTAGCTGCTCTAAAGTGACAAACAAAGAGGAAGGGGGGTGCAAATCCCCACCCCCAAATTCCCTTCCGCACACTGAAAATTACCTGTAACCATCCCTGAATCTATCTGGTAATAAAATTCAGAGAATTTGTCACAAATGTTTGCAAACACATGTTTAAGCTGCTGGCCACTTCACGGCTTCTCTGATACAGCAGTCCTAACTACTTAATAGCAGTGCCCACATTGGGCCATGTAATTTGTCACAGTACGCCTCATGATAAAGGCCATTACTAAAACATTTCCAGACAGAGAGCTAACTTACCAGGGAGCCACCCCCAGGATCTCCCATTGGCACTACAAGGAACAGCATGCCTTCCAAATGCTGCTCCCATTCAATGCCTCATGCACACAAGCAGACAAACAATTTGGAAGCTGCTCAATCATACCTGGAGATAATTATATATCAGGTGCTGGAAGGGGGAGGGGTCATAGACAGACAAACAAAGAGGAAGGGGGGTGCAAATCCCCACCCCCAAATTCCCTTCCGCAGAAGTCTGGAAATGTTTTAGTAATGGCCTTTATCATGAGGCGTACTGTGACAAATTACATGGCCCAATGTGGGCACTGCTATTAAGTAGTTAGGACTGCTGTATCAGAGAAGCCGTGAAGTGGCCAGCAGCTTAAACATGTGTTTGCAAACATTTGTGACAAATTCTCTGAATTTTATTACCAGATAGATTCAGGGATGGTTACAGGTAATTTTCAGTGTGCGGAAGGGAATTTGGGGGTGGGGATTTGCACCCCCCTTCCTCTTTGCTTGTCTGTCTATGACCCCTCCCCCTTCCAGCACCTGATATATAATTATCTCCAGGTATGATTGAGCAGCTTCCAAATTGTTTGTCTGCTTGTGTGCATGAGGCATTGAATGGGAGCAGCATTTGGAAGGCATGCTGTTCCTTGTAGTGCCAATGGGAGATCCTGGGGGTGGCTCCCTGGTAAGTTAGCTCTCTGTCTGGAAATGTTTTAGTAATGGCCTTTATCATGAGGCGTACTGTGACAAATTACATGGCCCAATGTGGGCACTGCTATTAAGTAGTTAGGACTGCTGTATCAGAGAAGCCGTGAAGTGGCCAGCAGCTTAAACATGTGTTTGCAAACATTTGTGACAAATTCTCTGAATTTTATTACCAGATAGATTCAGGGATGGTTACAGGTAATTTTCAGTGTGCGGAAGGGAATTTGGGGGTGGGGATTTGCACCCCCCTTCCTCTTTGTTTGTCTGTCTATGACCCCTCCCCCTTCCAGCACCTGATATATAATTATCTCCAGGTATGATTGAGCAGCTTCCAAATTGTTTGTCTGCTTGTGTGCATGAGGCATTGAATGGGAGCAGCATTTGGAAGGCATGCTGTTCCTTGTAGTGCCAATGGGAGATCCTGGGGGTGGCTCCCTGGTAAGTTAGCTCTCTGTCTGGAAATGTTTTAGTAATGGCCTTTATCATGAGGCGTACTGTGACAAATTACATGGCCCAATGTGGGCACTGCTATTAAGTAGTTAGGACTGCTGTATCAGAGAAGCCGTGAAGTGGCCAGCAGCTTAAACATGTGTTTGCAAACATTTGTGACAAATTCTCTGAATTTTATTACCAGATAGATTCAGGGATGGTTACAGGTAATTTTCAGTGTGCGGAAGGGAATTTGGGGGTGGGGATTTGCACCCCCCTTCCTCTTTGTTTGTCTGTCTATGACCCCTCCCCCTTCCAGCACCTGATATATAATTATCTCCAGGTATGATTGAGCAGCTTCCAAATTGTTTGGCTGCTCTAAAGTGCGCAGGGAATCTCTTATTTTTATATAGCAGCGGAGGGATGTTTCCCTGCCGCTGCTAACACTGTTTATCTGACTGGTCGCATCCTGTGCGACTAGGTCAGATAAAACACTTGCTGGTGTGGTCGCATCTTATGCGACCATGCCAGGAAAGTGGTTAAAAGACCCAGACACAGAATCTGTGGATTATTTGAAAACTGCTGTTTCCTAACTGTCCCTCATCCAATCTGGGGTACAATACGCAATTTTACAAGAAGAATAGACACAGTTATGGGTCTAATTTATGTGTGTACGCAATGGGCAATTATCACGCAACGGAGCAATTATCGGCAGACTACACATGTGCTGTCATCGTAATGTGCATGAGTGATGGGGCTGCTGCGATCTCGCTCTCAATGAGTATTTCATGGATAAGTGATTGACAGGAAGTGACCATTTGGAGGTGTGTTTATGAGGAGCAGTAGGGAAAACGCAGGTGTTTTGGGGGCATTTATCTGCTGATGGCTGTGAGCTAGTATGTGCAAAAGCATGACTCCTTAGTCTCTACTGCTGTGTTCAGTCTGCGTAGCCCTGTACCAACACTTACCTCCAATATTCCAAATTTTTGCATATAGGCTGCATATGTGTACGCAATTGTAAATGAGTTTGTAATGGCTCCAGTGGGCTGCAGCCTCACTTGCTAACATTAGCAACACCATATGCTAGAAAATTGCAATTGCATGTGCGTATAAACATGAATTTGTACGGTCCAGACACGTAAAGTTGGTATCACTAACAGGGAGCTGCGGCCACTGTGTTTACCCCTTCGTTGCACACTGGGTCTCCGTGGCGGTCTCCCTGCTCTAGGCTTCAGGTTCAGGCGTGCGGTCAGCATTGCCTCCGGTGTCTCTCCGCTCCATGGGCGCCGCCATTGTGCCCAGCGTCCACGTGAGCAGAATGGGCCAATGGCACTACCCGGAGTTCCTTCCACCAATGAGAACAGAGCGGGAAGTTCAAAAGGAGGTATCATCACTGTACTAGCTACCCCCAGGTTCACACTGCTTTTCTTGGAGGACTGTTTCCCAGCGTTTCCAGTGAGTTTCCCAGCATTTCCAGTGAGTTCCCCAGCGTTCACTGAACTTCAGCGTTTCCAGCAATTCCAGTGAGTTTCCCAGCGTTCACTGAACCTCAGCGTTCCCAGCATTTCCAGTGTGTTCCAGCTCTCAATGAGTTTCATCGTTCACAAGTCATCACTTATTTCTTCATTCAGTGTTCTTCAGCATCATTCACAAGTCATCACTTATTTCTTCATTCAGTGTTCTTCAGCATCATTCACAAGTCATCACTTATTTCTTCATTCAGTGTTCTTCAGCATCATTCACAAGTCATCACTCATTTCTTCGTTCAGTGTTCTTCAGCATCGTTCACACGTCATCGTTCACAAGTCATCACTCATTTCTTCATTGTGTTCTTCAGCATCGTTCACAAGTCATCACTCATTTCTTCATTCAGTGTTCTTCAACATCGTTCACAAGCCATCACTAATTTCTTCATTCAGTGTTCTTCAGCATCGTTCACACGTCATTGTCCACAAGTCATCACTCATTTCTTCATTCAGTTTTCTTCAGCATCGTTCACAAATCATCACTCATTTCTTCATTCAGAGTCCTTCAGCATCGCTCACGAATCAGCACTCATTTCTTCATCCTGTATCCTTCAGCATAATTCATCGCTCACTTCTTCACTCAGTGTTCTTCAGCATCAATCTCTAAGCATTAGTTAACTATAAATCTGCATAAAGAAAACCTACATCCGGCCGTATTTATTTCGACCCAGCTCCAGTTCCGCTTCCCGATCATCGGAAGAATCTCCGAGTACCCAACTCTTCCGTTCCAGGTCTGTGACAGCTGGTAGAAACACATCTAGGATGCCGATTTGGAGTTGGGAGCAAAAATGAAAAAACAAAAACTGACTTTGCACCTGGATAAACCACGTTGCATGCAGGGTAAATATTTACATGTAACCCAAAAATTATGGACAGCTTTATTTTTACACTGTAATTTAGATACGGGTTTGGACACACCCCAACCAAATCTAATTATCTGCACCAGGAGGCTATTAAGAGAGGAGGGGGCCGCAAAGCTCAGACTAATGTCTAATAGAGCCAGATCATCCAGGTCCCGGGAAGGCACTGAAGAAGGAAAAACTGGAACGTAGGAACCGTACAGAGAACCACTCTGTCATCATGGAATATAGAAAAGGGAGACTTGCAAGACAAAGTCCCCAACTCGGAAATACACTGAGCTGAAGCAATGGCCATAAGGAAGACCAGCACTGAATCTAAATGCTCAAATGGAGCCTGCTTGATAATTTACTTTACTTACAAACATGAATCAGGCCCATTGTACGGACCACCGATAAAAACATTTAACCTTCAAAAGCTCAGTCCCAAAATGTAGGAACGGACCCTGTAGCAGCAGTTCTGGTCATAGTGGAAGACGCCACCTGGGACATAGTAACATTTTGAGAACATCTGCATACTACAACCTGCATGGCCAGTCTGGTGCCACATCACCTGTTGGTCCTTGATGTGCTTGAGTACCCGAGGCAACATTGGGATCGGGGGAAAGATACGCCAAATGAAAATCTCATAGAACCGTTATGGCATCCATTCAGAAAGCCAACGGGTTTCTGGATCTCACACAAAACTGGAACTTTAAAGGTATGTCGAAAGGAATGAGATCCACTTGCAAAAAGGCCCCACTTCCAAACTAACTGTTGGAAGACCTCTGGATTGAAAGACCACTCCCCTGCAAGCAACGTGGTTCCGCTGAGGAAGCCCGCTTCCCATTTTTGCACTCCTTGTATGAACTCCCCCAAGAATGCCGGAACAAAGGCTTCTGACCAGGAAAGAATTCGGGCTGTCTCCACCCACCATCACTCCCAGGCTCTTTGTGCCTCCTTGATCATTTACATATGTTGTCCAACTGAATACACACTGGCCAGCCTGCCAGGACATACTGAGCCAAAAGAGCCAGAAAGATGGCTCTGAGCTCAAGTACGTTAATTAGAAGAGCCGTCTCCGATGGTAACCAAAGGCCTTGGAGTCGAAGATGTAATGTCACGACACTCCAACCTAGGAGACTTGTATCCTTGGTGACTGACCCAATCTGGAGTGACCAGGGATCGACCCTGATTGGAAATCAGGCAAAAGAGGAGAGATTGACGAGTGCTGTCAGAGAGAATGAGAAACTGATATGAGAGGGATGCTGAGCACTCCATCCAATTCTGTATAATTTCTCACTGCCATTACCACGAGTGGAACCTGGCATACTGAATAGTCTCAAAGGTGGGTGTAGACCATTGTAACCAACAACTTTATGCACAAGATTGATGGATGAGACACCGACAGCACTGTTGTTACCAAGTTTTGTAGGGTCCGGGCTTTGGACTCCGGCAACAATACTCACTGGAGAGAGGTGTCAAAGTCCACCCCCAGTAACAGAAGGCACTGACAAGGTATTATGTGAGACTTCTCAAAATTCAGGAACCAGTTGTTATTTTGAAGTACTTGTACCATACTGTTTTCTGTTTTGTTGTGTTTAGTGTATGTATACTGGTATTAGGCTACACTGACAAATATGCGTACTGCATGTGATATCTATTGGATTATACCAATTTAAGTGCATAATAAAGTCTATTTTATATCTCCTTTTCTCTGACATCCATAGGGGATACGGGGGATGGTACTTTAGTACGATGGGGTATAGATGGGTCCACAGGAGCAGGTGCACTTAAACCAAACTTTAGTGTGTGTATGTATGTATGTATGTATGTATGTATGTATGCTAACTCCTCCCCTCTATGCCCCCTCCCCCAGCTTCAGTTTAGAAAAAAGTGCCCTCAGAGCTGGTCACATCTCTGGAGGGCTCCAGAGTTTTTCTTCAGTTTTGTTATTTTCTTTTATTAATTTCAGACAGACAGGGTCGCAACCTGTCTTTCTGCATCAGGGGAGCTCAGGATAAGGGTTTGAGACCAACCTTTTGAAATGGTTAATGGCAGTGCTTAAAGTGGTCCTAGAGAGGTGGTGGAACTCACCCCCCTCCCCACGGTGCCCATGTAATAAAGATACTGCGTGCGCCGTAGGCGCGCCCCCCGCAAACAAGGGGCGTGGTGTCAAAAAGAAAGGGGCGTGGTTACACAATAGTTATAATTCCCACAGTAGTAGCACTCCATACTACACATAATGCCCGCAGCTGTAGCGCCCCTTATACAATGCCCACAGTAGTAGTGCTCCTTATGCAATGTCCACTGTACTGGTAGTGCCCACAGTGGTAGCGTCCCTTATATAGAGCCCATAGTAGTGGTACCCCTTATGCAATGCCCCCAGTAGTAGGCCCCCTTATGTCTCCAGCAGTGATGCCCCTTATGAAGTGCCCCCTTTACAATGCCCTCATTAGTAATGCCCCTGTGTAGTATTGCCCCCAGTAGTAATGTTGCCTGTAGTAATTGTCCCTGTCGTTTAGCCCCAGTAGTTATGCCCCCAGTGGTAATGCCCCTGCAGTTATGACCCCAGTAGTTTACACCCCCTTTAGTTTAGCCTTCCAGTGGTAATGCCCCCAGTAGTTTGCCCCTTGTAGTTTAGCCACCAGTAGTAATGCCCCCTTGTAGTTTAGCCCGTGTAGTTATGCCCCCTTGTAGTTTAGCCCCCAGTAGTAATGCCTCCAAGTAGTAATGCCCCCAAGTAGTATTGCCCCAGTAGTAATGCTCTCCTGTAGTTTGCCCCCTTGTAGTTTGCCCCCTGTAGCTTGCCCCCAGTAATAATGCCTCCCAGTAGTTTACCCCCAGTAGATGCCCCACAGTAGTTTGCCCCCAGTAGTAATGTCTCCCAGTAGTTTACCCCCAGTAGATGCCCCCTAGTAGTTTGCTCCCAGTAGATGCCCCCCAGTAGTTTGCCCCCCCCCAGTAGATGCCCTCCTGTAGTTTGCCCCCAGTAGCTTACCCCCTTGTAGCTTGCCCCCAGTAGTTTGCTCCCTTGTAGTTTGCCCCCCAGTAGTAATGTCTCCCAGTAGTTTGCCCGCAGTAGATGCCCCCCAGTAGTAATGTCTCCCAGCCGCTGCAGTCCCCTGGGCGCCCTCTACTCGGCACTATGGGAGAGATGTCATAGCGCACAGTGACAGCGCCGGAAGCCGGAGCTCAATACTGGGCTGCCGACGGGATCTCTCTGGTAACACAATCTCAGCGGCCGCTCGGCATCTACCTGCAGCGCTCCAAGTGGAACTGACGGAACGCAGTTCCGCCCCGTTCCGGCTCTCTTTAACCCCTGGTTAATGGTCCATTCCTAGGCTACAAGATTTGTCCTGAGGGTACTGTACCGCAGTGCACTGGTTACTTGCGCATGGTCCCGGAGCCACGCCGCCACCCTGAGCAGCCCAAGGTTCTTCTGGATGAAGATTGGTGAGTCAGAGCCAGGGACCCCGACACCGTTTTGGCAGATATTGGTACCCCGGCGCACGGCTCTCCAGAGTTGGGCCGATGACTCCGTAGGTAGTGCAGGCACTGGCAATCCGCTACCAGAACCCCTTCAGGACAAGGGTAGCCATTTACCACACAGAAATAGTCAGTTTGCCGTTGTGGAGCATAAGCGCCTTTAAGGGGGGCGGAGCTTCTCTCGGAGCGGGACCAGCAGCAGCAGGGCGCCATTTACAGCCAGAAGCGGTGCAGCGTGCAGACAGCTCTGGAACCTCCTGATATCCCTCAGGCTACATTAGTGGTATAGTGGGGACATTATATGGGGGAGATGCTCTTATAACACTGGTCTTTGTTAGGGACCATAGTTTATTGCTGCCCGGTGTTAAGCTATAACTGTTAAGGGCAAGTGCATGCTGGCTCCTCCTTTACTGTTCCTTTCTCCTAACAGGTGGAAAGGGCTGTGTGTTCTGTGTTTTCCTGTGTGAATACCTTGTATGTGTGTGGTGGGGGTTTACTATCATGGCAGGAAAGACAGTCAAATGCACCAGCGTTTGTGGGTTCACTTGTGTGTGAACAATGCAGTGAATCTTCACAAAGCAGCAACCAATCTCAAAAGCATGCTCCAGCTTGGCTTGCCACTTTTAAAGGTGTCATGGCAGATATCTCTGCAGAGTTAACCACGGCTAAAAGGGAGAGAAGGGAGTTACAAAAGTCAGTAAACGCTTTGGTCACTAGCCAGAGTCCTTCTGCCCATCCTCCCAAACCTGCACAGCAGAAGCGGATGCTACTGCAGCTTCTCCAGTCGGACTGTGATGAGGAGTTGCATGAGGTTGAAGAGGGGGAGGTTGAGTTTGAGGACTCAGGGGATACTACCCCAGTCCAGTGTGTGGAATCTCTAATTTATGCCATTAGGGAGGTGCTGCAGATTCCCGACGTAGAGGATCAGGCAGCACCTGTTTTCTTTGTAAAACCTCAGAAGTCACAGGTTACCTTCCCTGTGTCAGTGGAGCTGAACAATATGTTCAAAAATATTTGGGAACACCCTGAAAGGAAATGTCAGGTGTCTAATAGGCTTATAGCCACTTTTCCCTTTCCTGTAGAAGACAGGAAGGTCTGGGAAAATCCCCCTGCTGTGGACGCTTCGGTGTCACGTCTCTCAAAGAAGGCGGTGTTACCGGTACCGAGTGTGTCTTCTTTGAAGGACCCAGCGGACCGGAAGATTGACAATACACTTAAATCCATGTATGTTGTACAGGGGGTGGAGTCTGGTGCAGCATGGAGTAGCATCATGTAGCTGCAGCTCCCTCCACTACTAAAACTCCTGAAAGCCTGCTTCACTGATGGAATCTCTCCTGGGCTGAGCAATGCACACTGACCGGCTGCCAAGATAACTTTTCTCCCCCTTATACCCTTACCGCTGTGCTGCTGGAGCCTTGCAGGGGGCCGCTTGCTGGCGCTGAATCTCCTGGACATCCTGATATCCTGCAGCCTCTACCGAAGGAGAGCGGGACAGATGGTCTGAGAGGCGGGAGGCGCCGGAAGCAACGTGCGCTGGGAGCGGTGGTCGGAGCCGGACTCTGAATGCGGGGGCACTGTGGAGCTGACTGGAGGATGCCAGACACAGGTTTGCTGTGCTGGGAGAGAGAGGGAGTGTTCCCCGCTGGCTGGGTTGCTCCAGAGCTGGAGTGAATACTGCTTCGTACTGCAGCTGGGTTTGCACAAGCTTTAGAGGTGCAGATGTAGACACTGAGGTATAGCCCTGTTTGCTTGGGACATAGACATTGGACATACATTGAAATCCTCTCAGCTACCTTCACAGTGAAATGTCAGCTGGCATAAGGTCGGTTAAGCACAATATGCACTTTGTTTTTGAAGCATTCAGCACCTAGTTAGTTGGCTTTCAGGCCTAATGAGACTTTCTACCTCCTATGAGCAAACAGCACTTTAATATAACAGACCGGCATGAGGAGAGCTGGTAACAGTGTATATTTTGTGAGTGCGGGATATAGACACTGGATATACACTGCTCAAAAAAATAAAGGGAACACTAAAATAACACATCCTAGATCTGAATGAAATATTCTTATTAAATACTTTGTTCTTTACATAGTTGAATGTGCTGACAACAAAATCACACAAAAATTATCACTGGAAATCAAATTTATTAACCCATGGAGGTCTGGATTTGGAGTCACCCTCAAAATTAAAGTGGAAAAACACACTACAGGCTGATCCAACTTTGATGTAAAGTCCTTAAAACAAGTCAAAATGAGGCTCAGTAGTGTGTGTGGCCTCCACGTGCCTGTATGACCTCCCTACAACCCACACAAGTGGCTCAGGTAGTGCAGCTCATCCAGGATGGCACATCAATGCGAGCTGTGGCAAGAAGGTTTGCTGTGTCTGTCAGCGTAGTGTCCAGAGCATGGAGGCGCTACCAGGAGACAGGCCAGTACATCAGGAGACGTGGAGGAGGCCGTAGGAGGGCAACAACCCAGCAGCAGGACTGCTACCTCCTCCTTTGTGCAAAGAGGAACAGGAGGAGCACTGCCAGAGCCCTGCAAAATGACCTCCAGCAAGCCACAAATGTGCATGTGTCTACTCAAACGATCAGAAACAGACTCCATGAGGGTGGTATGAGGGCCCGACGTCCACAGGTGGGGGTTGTGCTTACAGCCCAACACCGTGCAGGACGTTTGGCATTTGCCAGAGAACACCAAGATTGGCAAATTCGCCACTGGCGCCCTGTGCTCTTCACAGATGAAAGCAGGTTCTCACTGAGCACACGTGACAGACGTGACAGAATCTGGAGACGCCAAGGAGAACGTTCTGCTGCCTGCAACATCCTCCAGCATGACCGGTTTGGCAGTGGGTCAGTAATGGTGTGGGGTGGCATTTCTTTGGGGGGCTGCACAGTCCTCCATGTGCTCGCCAGAGGTAGCCTGACTGCCATTAGGTACTGAGATGAGATCCTCAGACCCCTTGTGAGACCATATGCTGGTGCGGCTGGCCCTGGGTTCCTCCTAATGCAAGACAATGCTAGACCTCATGTGGCTGGAGTGTGTCAGCAGTTCCTGCAAGACGAAGGTATTGATGCTATGGACTGGCCCGCCCGTTCCCCAGACCCGAATCCAATTGAGCACATCTGGGAGATCATGTCTCGCTCCATCCACCAACGCCACGTTGCACCACAGACTGTCCAGGAATTGGATGCTTTAGTCCAGGTCTGGGAGGAGATCCCTCAGGAGACCATCCACCACCTCATCAGGAGCATACCCAGGCATTGTAGGGAGGTCATACAGGCACGTGGAGGCCACACACACTACTGAGCCTCATTTTAACTTGTTTTAAGGACATTACATCAAAGTTGGATCAGCCTGTAGTGTGTTTTTCCACTTTAATTTTGAGGGTGACTCCAACTCCAGACCTCCATGGGTTAATAAATTTGATTTCCATTGATAATTTTTGTGTAATTTTGTTGTCAGCACATTCAACTATGTAAGGAACAAAGTATTTAATAAGAATATTCCATTCATTCAGATCTAGGATGTGTTATTTTAGTGTTCCCTATATTTTTTTGAGCAGTGTATATTGAAATCCTCTCAGCTACCTGCACAGTGAAATGTCAGCTGGCACAAGGTCGGTCAAGCATAATGTGCATTTTGTTTCTGAAGCATTCAGCACTTAGTATGTTTACTGGCTTTCAGGTCTAATGAGACTTTCTATTACTTTTGAGCAAACAGCACTTTAATATAACAGACTGGTATGAGGAGAGCTGGCAACAGTGTATACTCTGTGAGTGTGGGATATAGATACTGGACATAAATTGAAATCCTCTCACCTGCACAATAAAATGTCAAGCACAATATGCACTTTGTTTCTGAAGCAGTCAGCATTTAGTGTGGTTGTTGGTCTTCAGGCCTACCATCTTTGAGCAAACAGCAGGTATGAGGAGAGCTTGTAACAGTGTATACTCTGCGAGCACAGGGACTTGGTTTTTAATGTGACTTTATTTTTATTTTTGTATATTATTCTTTTTTTTTTCTCTCTCTCTCTCTGGCTATAGCTGCAGTGTAAAATTGTGGCTTGAAAAGAAGAGAGTTGGCATTTTTTTGCTATTGCTGGAGTTATGTGTAAAGACTTAGGTGGTCATTCCGAGTTGTTCGCTCGTTGACGATTTTCGCTATACTGCGATTATCCGCTAACTGTGCATGCGCAATGTTCGCAGAGCGCATGCGCTTAGTTAATTTACACAAAAGTTAGGTATTTTACTCACGGCATAACAAAGCTTTTTCATCACTGTGGTGATCGTAGTGTGATTGACAGGAAGTGGGTGTTTCTGGGCGGAAACTGGACGTTTTATGGGAGTGTGCGGAAAAACGCAGGCGTTCGAGTTCCAAAACGCAGGAGTGGCTGGAGAAACGGGGGAGTGGTTGGGCAAACGCTGGGTGTGTTTGTGACGTCAAACCAGGAACGAAAAGGACTGGGCTGGTCGCAATGGCTGAGTAAGTCTGGAGCTACTCAGAAACTGCTAAGAAATTTCTATTCGCAATTCTGCTAATCTTTCGTTCGCACTTCTGCTAAGCTAAGATACACTCCCAGAGGGCGGCGGCTTAGCGTGTGCAATGCTGCTAAAAGCAGCTAGCGAGCGAACAACTCGGAATCACCCCCTTAGCTTGTACTAGATACTGCAGTCAATTACCAAAATTGCCTCAAGAGATCACCACCTGATATCATTAAAGTGCTCTCACGTGTTAATAAATTATTAATATTAAAATGGGGAAAACAGGAACAGTAGCTGCTGCAGCCGCAAAGCTGGAAAAATATGCAAGATCATCACAGCCTCCCTCACGAGGTGCATTAAACCCCTCTTCTCCCTCAAAACCGGAATCAATATCAGAAAGTGGTAATAACCCTATTTTTACACAACAAATCCTTCAAGCTATTATGGCATCTGAACAAAGGGTTACAGAGAAAATTGGCCAGGTGCAGGCAGATGTCTCTCTGCTGCACCAAGATATGCAAAATATAAGGGAGAGAGTGGGTGAAATGGAAGTGCGTATCTCTAATCTGGAGGATAGCTCCGCACCTTTAAAAAGTAAAGTTGAGGGCCTGGTATCCCAGGTAACCGCTATACAGGCAAAATGATCAGATATGGAGGGGCGGCTTAGACGCAATAATATACGAATTGTCAGACTCCCTGAGAGAGCAGAGGGGACAGCACCTAAAAAAAATCCTTGAGGATTGGTTAATTAATTTATTCACACGAGAGGCCTTTAGTAGTCATTTCTCAGTGGAGCGGGCCCATAGACTACCAGCAAGGCCTCCGGTGCCAGGGGCCCCCGCAAGAACATTTATTGCTTGTATACTTCATTATAGGGACAGAGACGCCATCCTTCGATTAGCACATCTTAAAGGCACAGTACAATTTGAAAATCATACAGTGTCTTTCTATCCTGACTTTGCGCAAGAAGTGCAAAAAAGTCGCTATCAATTTCTTCAAGTTAAACACAAGCTTAGAGACAGGAATATTCAATATTCTATGTTATATCCAGCACGGCTGAGAAACGTGAATAACACAATTCTTTGTCTCTTCTAAAGATGCAGAGGAATGGCTGGGTCGGCAGCCTGAAGCAACGTGAAGTTTAAAGTGGTTAATGTGCACTGTCTAGTGATTCATTTGTGTGGTTGTTTTTTTGTTGTTGTTTTTTTTTAGATCAAGTGTGGCGCATAGTTGCTTTAAGAGTGGAGTAACTGTTCCAGTTTAGGACAGTATAGAGCTGTGTAAACAAATGGAAATTAATGGGCTGAAAGATAATAGAATCATGTAGTTGAATATAGGAAAACTGTCAAATCAGGGAACTAATGTCATAAAAACAGGGAGTTTTTTTTTAACTTCATGCTGAATATGGATGTAGGGTTAATTCCTTAAAACCTCCATGTGAACGGGTGGGGTGGTTTGTAAAGATTGAGAATTGATGGGGAACAGGTATGTCTTAGGAGGGGGGAGGGGAATCTAAATAGATTTGTCCTGGGTTTTTTTTCTTCCCTCTCTCTCTCCTCGCTCCTCCTCCTCAAATTGTACAAGAACATGGGACACAGAAAAATGCTCCATATGACTGCCAGAAGAGAAGCATGGGTGTAATGTTAGCTCATATTAAAAGGATAGATAAATGAGTGGGAAAACTGGAAATATAAAAGTACTGGGATGGAATATGCGAGGGGTTAATGACAAGATAAAAAGATCAATGGTTAAGTCCCAACTTAAGAAGCATAAAGCAGATATAATATGTCTCATGGAAACGCACCTGTATGGAAAGAAGGTATTATCCTAAAAAAAAGCATGGATAGGTTATATGCTACATTCAGTTTTCTCACATTATGCTAGAGGAGTTGCAGTTCTTGTAAAGAAATCTGTGAAGTTTCATCTGGAATCCAGCCGGATAGATTCGGCTGGGAGGTTTGTTTTCTTGCGAGCAATGGTTATTCAGAAAATACTGCATATATTGGCTATGTATATTCCTCCTCCATATAATAATGAAGTGTTGAAACAGGCGGCTTTGTTCGTGGATCAATCACCAGACACCCCTGTGATAAACATAGGTGACTTTAAGAACATCATGGATGCCAGGTTGGACAGATGGCGACAAAGCCAGGATACAGATATTGTAACATCATCTGGTACACCATTTTCCAAATTGATTGAAGAAATGGGTTGGAAGGATATATGGAGGTTGCGCAATCCTACACATTTAGAATACTCATGCCACCAGTCTACATCATACCACACGATGTCACAGATAGATTTGGCTTTGGTTTCAACCTGCTTGAGTCCTTCAGTAGTTGGAATTGAGTATTTGCTTAGGGGCATATCAGACCACTCTCCTATGCTCCTAACGGTAAACTTGGGGAACGATAATGGTGCTACCTTTTGGAAACTGAACCCATACTGGGTATCCCAGATGGGCACAGGTTTGGATTTGGTGTCTGCATGGGAGAGCTTCAGGGGCAGGGTTGATAATATTTCATATATGAACCAGACTATTCGGCATGATGCCTTTAAGGCATGCATGAGAAGTACATTTATTAAGAAGATAGCAGAAATTAAGATGGAAAGAAGAGGTTAGCCTTGAGCGTCAATGTCAATACACGGAAGCCCAATATATAAGGCCTGCACTATCTAGTGATAGGGTAGCTTGGTTGGAGGCGCAGAGAGAGTGGTCTGATTGCCTATATGATAAAGCAAGACGAAGATTACTGTTTACTAGACATGCACAATATTTTCAAGCAGAGATAGGGGAAAGAAATCTGGCTTTTCTAGGTAGAGAGGATCATAATAATAATAATACTATCCAATGTATTAGGAATCTTCATGGGCAGGATTGCTATTCAAGATCAGAAATTGCAGAAGTGTTTGGGAAATATTACTCAACAATATATACCTCTGAGGCCTCATATAGTGAAAGGCAGCTTCAAGAGTATCTGGAACATATTGAACATATTGTACATAAACATACTTTGGCTGGACTTACCTTGAGGAAAATCCTGGGAGTATCCGGAACTCTGTGGGACTCTTGGAAGATGATCATCTGATGAGTATACGTTTGCTTCTATCACCAGAGAGTTTTTACTTCATTGTTTGTGAGTGTGTTTGAATAAATATATTTCCCTATAAGTGGGAGTCTGCACTATTGCTTTGCTTTACTTTTTCAGTAAAGCTCAGAAAGATGTCAAAAGGATCCATCTGAATTGACGTATCCATTCAAAGCAGCAACTTATTATATGCCCTCTCTGATTTGATCCATTGTGAGTGCAATATTAAAATAAAACTCTATTTTATTTAAATGGATGTCTGCACTATTGCGTCCATTGTCTTTTTCAGTCCATTCATCTCATTGTTGGATGGTATTTGAGGAATTCATCTCTGTCTGAAAAAGGGAAGTAATGTTATATATGTAACCATGCAAACAGTTTTTGCGCAATTGTACATTTAATTTCTTGCTATATCCTCTGGAGAAGGCTACAGCAATCCAGACGATGGTGCGATTGATTCTGAAGTCCCGACGGGTTTCGATCCATCTCTGTATATGCCTGCTGAGGAAGATGGTGGCTTCTTATGAGGCTGTCCAGTACGGCAGGTTTCATGCGAGAACCTTTCAGCTGGACCTTCTCAGCAAGTGGTCAGGATCACACCTTCATATGCACCTGGTGATATGCCTATCATCTCAAACGTTACAGACCTCTCACTTAGTGGAGGGTCGGTCCTTTGCAACATATCCTTGCCAACGGATGCCAGCCTCAGGGGCTGGGGGGCGGTGACGCAGGGAGCTCAGTTCCAAGGAAGATGGTCCAGTCTAGAATTGACTCTTCCCATAAACATTCTGGAGCTCCGAGTGATATACAATGCTCTCTTTCAGGGCTCGCATCTGCTACAGAACCAGGCCATGCAGGTTCAGTCGGACAACGCAACGGCTGTGGCGTACATAAACCGCCAGGGCGGAACAAAAAGCAGAGCGGCAATAAAGGAAGTGTCCAAGATTATTCTCTGGGCAGAAAAGCATGCAAGAGCCATATCCGCCATCTTCATACCAGGAATGGACAACTGGGAAGCGGATTTCCTAAGCAGACATGACCTCCACCCAGGGGAATGGGGTCTTCATCCACAAGTCTTTCAGCAGATAATCCGTCGGTGGGGTTGCCCACAGATAGATCTGATGGCGTTCAGGAACAAGAAGGAGCTTCCATGCTATTGTTCCAGAATGAGATCCACAAGCAGTAGCGGAGGATGATTTGACGTCGGACTAGAATTACCAGTTGGTATACTTGTTCCCTCCATTCCCGTTACTCTCCAGGATTCTCAGACGAGTACAGCAGAAGGGAATCCGGGCAATTCTGATTGCCCCGGATTGGCCTCGCAGGATCTGGTACTCAAAGCTTCTGTCCCTGTTGAAGAAGATCTTCTCGGAGCGGCAAGGGCCACGGATCTTCTTCCAACAAGGCCCCTTTGTCTATCCAGACTCACGGCGGCTGCGTTTAACGGCATGGAAGTTGAGAGGGAACATTCTCTCCGATGGAATTTAAGCTTGGCCGCCTTTTGATGTTTCTACAGGCTGGTGTGGACATGGGCCTCTGGTTGGGCTCTCTGAAGGTTCAGATTTCCGCCTTGTCATTTTTTTTCAGAGGCAACTTGCAGCCCTCCCAGAAGTTCAGACCTTTCTTAAAGGAGTGCTGCACATCTTTTGTTCCGCCTACAGTTCCGTGGGATCTGAATGTGGTCCTGGAATTTCTACAGTCGTCCTGGTTTGAGCCTTTGCAGAAGGTGGAAGAGAAGTTACTCATGTGGAAAACGGTTATGCTATTAGCCTTGGCGTCAGCCAGGCGAGTCTTGGAATTGCGGGCCTTGTCTTGCAAAAGTCCCTATTTGGTGTTTCACAAGGACAGAGCGGAGCTGCGCACTTGTCAGACGTTTCTGCCTAAGGTGGTCTCTGCTTTTCATATTAATGAATCGATTGTGGTTCCTGTCCTGGAAAAGGACTCGCCTACTCCAAAGTCATTGGATGTTGTTCGAGCATTGAGGATCTATGTCAGGAGGACTGCTAATTTCCGCACGTCGGATTCCCTTTTCGTCTTGTATGATGTCTCCAAGATTGGATGCCCTGCCTCCAAGCAGTCTATTGCTCGCTGGATCAAGCTCACTATTCAGCAGGCTTAATCCTCGGCTAAATTGCCTAGGCCTCCTTGTTACTGCCCACTCTACGAGATTGGTGGGCTCCTCCTGGGCGGCTGCCTGGGGAGTCTCGGCATTGCAGTTATGTAATGCCACTACTTGGTCGGGGTCAAACACTTTTGTGAAGTTTTACAGGTTTGATACCCTAGCATCAGAGGATACTCAATTTGGACGTTCTGTCCTGCAGGGTTCTCAGCACACTGTCAGCCATTTTGGGAGCTTTGGGATGTCCCCATCATACTAAAGTACCATTCCCAGTATCCCCTATGGATGTCAGAGAAAATAGGATTTTAATTACCTACTGGTAAATCCTTTTCTCGTAGTCCATAGGGGATACTGGGCGCCCACCTCTGCTTCGTAAGATTTTATTCTTTTTTCCTGCATTGGTTATTAGTTTTAGTATGAAACTTGTTTGGATCAGCTTGCTGTCCTCATACTCTCTTCAGTTATTAGTGTTCTGTTTGGTGTGTGCTGGTTATGTTTACGCATTCCAGTTCGGGTTATGTTTGGGTAGGTTCTTACTTGTTGGCTTCTTGTCTATCTCCTCTTCTTGAAATATGTTCCGTCTCTTTCGGGCACAGTTTTTTCTTAACTGAAGCTGGGGGAGGGAGCATAGAGGGGAGGAGTCAGCACACATACATACACACACTAAAGTTTGTTTAAGTGCACCAGCTCCTGTGGACCCATCTATACCCCATCGTACAAAAGTACCATCCCCAGTATTCCCTATGGGACTACAAGAAAAGGATTTACTGGTAGGTAATTAAAATCCTATTTTCTCTTACGTCCTAGAGGATGCTGGGGTCCACATTAGTACCATGGGGTATAGACTGGTCCACTAGGAGCCACTGGCAGTTTAAGAGTGTGGACTGGCTCCTCCCTCTATGCCCCTCCTACCAGACTCAGTTTAGAAAATGGGCCCGGAGGAGCCGGTCACAGCTAGTGGAGCTCCATAGGAGTTGTTGTTTTTTTTTTTTTTTTAAGAGTTTAGGCACAGGGAGGCTGCTGGCAACAGCCTCCCTGCTTCGAGGGACTAAATGGGGGGAGTAGTGTCCGCCCCCTGGGGTCTGAGCCACTATCTCCGCTGACAGGACACTGAGCTCCTGAGGGGATCGAACTTTCGCTGCCACAGGGGATCGCTCTCCCCAGCAGCATGCCGCCACCCCCTTACAGGGCCAGAAGATAAGTGGCGAGTTAGTCACCATCCCCCCCTGGCAAGCGGGGAGCCGGTGTGAAGATGGCGGCAACAGGGTAGGGAGCCCAGTGGTACATGGTGCGGCACTGTGAGGGGTGCCCTGAGCCAGCGCCTACACCCTACACCGTCCAGCAAGCCTGTCAGGGTCCCAGGATCGCTGCCAGCAGATTTCCTCAGGCCAGTATAATCTTCAGAAGAGCGGGAAGCAGCGCCATGAAAGGGGGCGGAGCTACTCAGAGTGGACCCCAGCAGCGTTCAGCACCATTTTCCTGCCTGCATAAGCGCGGACAGGGAGAGCTGTCCCTCCAGATCACCTCCAGCTATCTTGTACGGTACCAGGGGGTTGTAGAAGGGGGAAGGAGGCTGTATATCTGTACTGTGTAACCTATTAAGGTGCACAGTAAGCGCTGGGTAAGGGTTTTCCCTATATCTTGAAGCACTGTGTGTGGGTTGGCTCCAATCTCTGTGTCTCTATTGACATTCTTAGGGGGGAAACTGTCTGCCTCTTCCCTGTGTGTGTGGGGAGTGTTTGTTTGTCTCCATACAACTATGTCCAGGGACTCTGTGTCATATGCTGCAGAGGATAATTCCACTCAGGATCAGCCCATTCCACGTAATCAGGATTGCACTGTTTTAGCGAAGGTCCCTGCAAGGGAGCCTGAGTGGTTAGCCTTTGTTAAAAGTATGATTTCTCAGATTTCTACTAGGGTTGCACAAAATGAAACTGCAACTCAGGTTTTACAGAACTCTATGGCAATTTGGTCTGGTTCTGTTACCTCAGGGCCCCCTAACGCACGCTCTCAAAAACGTGCTTTTGCCCAGGTTATGCAAGATGACACTGATACCGATTCTGACACAGCAGACGGTGATGGGGATGTGCTGCGGGGGACAGCATCTCTTGCAAAAGGGGTGCAGTTGATGATAGAGGCCATTAGAGATGTGTTGAATATTGCAAATACAACACCTGAGCAGGTTGAGGAGGCTTACGTCACTAATAATAAGAAAGCTTTGCCGACTTTCCCTGCGTCTAAAGAATTAAACGCTATATTTGAGAAATCATGGGAAAACCCGGACAAAAAAAAATTTCAGATCCCTAGAAAGGGAAAAGCAACCAGAACCTGAGGAGGATATGAAAAAATGGGAAAACCCACCCATAGTGGACACATCTGTTTCCAGACTCTCCAAAAAGGTGCTTTTACCTGTTCTAGGATCTACCGCGTTAAAAGAACCGGCTGATCACAAAATTGACATTACGCTCAAATCCATATACACTGCTTCAGGGGCGATATTACGTCCTACTATTGCCTGTGCATGGATTTCCAAAGCTGTAGTAAAGTGGGCAGGCACGTTACTTGAAGATTCGGATACAATGGATAAAAGTGACATCGAATTGTGTTTACGCAACATACAGGATTCTGCAGGATTTATGGTGGAATCCATGAAAGACCTGGGTTCGATGGCTGCAGGGATATCTTCCATGTATGTCTCGCTCGCAGAGGACTTTGGCTGCGCCAGTGGTTTGCCGACGCAGAATACAGGAGAGGTGTGGAGAACCTACCCTACACAGGTCAGGCTCTCTTTGGGGAAGCGTTGGATGCGTGGATTTCCACAGCAACCACAGGTATGTCACCTTTTCTTCCCTTAGCTGCACCTGCTAAGAAGAAACCTTTTTCTTCAGCTGCGTCACAGTCCTTTTGGGCTGCCAAATCAAGAAACACCTTCTTTAGAGGAGGTCAGGCAAAATCCAAGAAACCTGCTGCTGCGGGTTCCCAGGAACAGAAGCCTACTTCAGGTACGTCAAAGTCCTCTGCATGACGGTGGACCGCGCGACCTGGAGGTAGGGCCGCTGGGGGCTAGGCTCAAACGATTCAGCCACGTCTGGGTGTCGTCCTGCCTGGACCCCTGGGTACAGGATATTGTGTCACAGGGGTACAGACTGGAGTTTCAAGATCTCCCACCTCACCGATTCTTCAAATCGGGCTTGCCAGTTTTGCTGGCAGACAGGGCTATTTTACAGGAAGCCATCCAAAAGTTGGTAGAGTCACAGGTCATTGTACCAGTTCCACCTCATCTGCAAAACAAAGGTTACTATTCAAACCTTTTTGTGGTACCGAAACCAGATGGTTTGGTCAGGCCCATTCTGAACTTGAAATCGCTAAACCCCTTTCTGAGGGAGTTCAAGTTCAAAATGGAGTCTCTGAGGGCGGTGATATCAGGTCTGGAGGAGGGGGAATTCCTGGTATCCCTGGATATCAAATATGCAGACTGTACCTCCACATTCCGATTTGGCCGCCGCATCAGGCTTTTCTCCGATTTGCACTGTTAGACAGTAATTTTCAGTTCCAGGCACTGCCATTCGGCCTCTCCATGCCACAGAGGGTGTTCACCAAGGTGATGGCGGAGATGCAGACATGGGGTGAATATAATCCCGTATCTGGACGATCTGCTAATAAAGGCATCGTCCAAGGAGAAGCTGTTGCAGTCCATTGTTCTCACGACTCATCTGCTCAGGGAACACGGTTGGATCCTGAATCTTCCGAAATCACATTTGGAGCCGACCAGGAGGTTGTCTTTTCTGGGAATGATCCTCGACACGGAAGTGCAGAGGGTGTTTCTTCCGGAGGAGAAAGCGTTGGTGATACAAACAATGGTCCAGGATGTCCTGAAGCCAGCCCGGGTTTCGGTTCATCAGTGCATTCGCCTTCTGGGGAAGATGGTGGCCTGTTACCAAGCTCTGCAGTATGGGAGGTTTCATGCTCGGCCCTTCCAACTGGATCTCCTGGACAAGTGATCGGGATTCTCATCTACACATGCACCAGAGAATACGTCTGTCCCCAATTGCCAGGATTTCACTCCTCTGGTGGCTACAACTACCTCACCTTCTGGAGGGCCGCAGGTTCGGGATTCAGGACTGGATCCTTCTAACCACGGATGCAAGTGTCCGTGGCTGGGTCAGTCACTCAGGGGGAAACCTTCCAAGGAAGGTGGTCAAATCTGGAATCCGGCCTACCAATAAACATTCTGGAACTAAGAGCCGTCTACAACGGTCTTCTCCAAGCGGCCCATCTTCTGCACGATCGAGCCATTCAAGTGCAGTCAGACAATGTAACGACAGTGGCTTACATAAACCGACAGGGAAGTACGAAGAGCAGGGCTGCAATGTCAGAGGTAACAAGAATCATCCTCTGGGCAGTAAAACACATGTTGGCGCGGTCAGCAATCTTCATTCCGGGAGTAGATAACTGTGAAGTGGACTTCCTCAGCAGACACGATCTCCATCCAGGGGAGTGGGGACTCCATCCGGAGGTGTTCACGGAAGTAACAGATCTTTGGAGTGTACCTCAAATAGACATGATGGCCTCTCGTCTCAACAAGAAGCTTCGGCGGTATTGTTCCAGGTCGAGGGACCCGCAAGCCGCGGCGGTGGACGCCCTAGTGACTCCGAGGGTGTTCCAGTTGGTGTACGTGTTTCCTCCACTTCCTCTCATTCCAAGAGTTCTAAAGCTCATAAGGAGAACAAGAGTTCAGGCGATCCTCATTGCTCCGGACTGGCCAAGAAGGACTTGGTACGCGGATCTTCTGGCTCTATTGCTAGAAGAGCTGAGGCCTCTTCCTCTTCAGGAGGACCTGCTACTGCAGGGGCCGTTCGCCTATCAAGACTTACCACGGCTACGTTGGATGGCATGGAGGTTGAACGCCAGATATTAGTTCGGAAGGGCATTACACAGGCTAGGAAAGGAGTAATGTTTAAACATTACCATCGTATTTGGAAAAAAAATATGTATCTTGGTGTGAGTCCAAGAAGTTTCCTACGGTGGAGTTTCAACTGGGACTGTTTCTCCTCTTCCTGCAAGCAGGTGTGGATATGGGAATGAGGTTGGGATCAGTAAAGGTCCGGATTTCAGCCCTATTCATTTTCTTCCAGAAACAGTTGACTTCCCTCCTGGAGGTTAAGACTATTTTTGAAAGGGGTTCTGCACATCCAGCCTCCCTTTGTGCCGCCTACGGCGCCCTGGGATCTTAATGTGGGGTTACAGTTCCTCCAATCAGATTGGTTTGAACCTCTGCCAGACGTTGAGGTCAAATTTCTCACGTGGAAGGCTGTCACGTTGTTGGCCTTAGCTTCTGTTAGACGTGTGTCGGAGTTGAGGGCTTTGTCTTGTAAGAGCTCCTACCTGATCTTCTTATCAACCAACCTATTGTGGTGCCAGTGGCTACTAACTCCTCAATTTCATCAAAGTACTTGGATGTTGTAAGGGCTCTGAAAATATATGTGAAGAGGACTGCTCGTCACAGGAATTGGACTCTGTTTGTCCTGTATGATCCCAAGAAACTTGGGTGTTCTGCTTCTAAGCAGACGATCTCTCGCTGGATCAGGTTCACTATCCAGCATGCGTATTCTACAGCAGGATTACAGTGTCCTACGTCTGTTAAGGCATACTCTACTCGTAAAATGGGTTCTTCCTGGGCGGCTTCCCGGGGTGTCTCGGCTTTACAGCTTTGCCGAGCAGCTACTTGGTCTGGGTCGAACACGTTTGCAAAGTTCTACAAGTTCAATACTTTGGCCTCTGAGGGCCAAAAGTTTGGTCAATCAGTTCTACAGGAGCCTCCGCGCTCTCCCTCCCATTCTGGGAGCTTTGGTACATCCCCATGGTACAAATGTGGACCCCAGCATCCTCTAGGACATAAGAGAAAATAATATCTTAATTACCTACCAGTAAATACTTTTCTCGTAGTCCTTAGGGATGCTGGGCGCCCGCCCAGCGCTTCGTGATCCTGCAGTAGTTACTTTGTTCAGTACTGCTTAGTTCTTGGGTAAGTACTGTTTTGTTACTTGGTTAAGTAATATTGTTCAGCCATTGCTGATTTTTCAAGCTGGTTATCTTGGTTTGCCTTGTATGTGTGAGCTGGTGTGAATCTCGCCACTATCTGTGTAAAATTCTTCTCTCGAAGTTGTCCGTCTCCTCGGGCACAGTTTCTAGACTGAGTCTGGTAGGAGGGGCATAGAGGGAGGAGCCAGTCCACACTCTCAAACTCTAACAGTGCCAGTGGCTCCTAGTGGACCCGTCTATACCCCATGGTACTAATGTGGACCACAGCATCTTCTACGGACCACGAGAAAAGGATTTACCGGTAGGTAATTAAAATCCTATTTTCTCCATCCCTTTACCTGGTTGTTATGTAGTAGAATACAGAGCATAGATGATGCGCTAAGTTTATGTTCGTTCATTCATTCGCATAGTTACTGAGGAATAGAAGGATCCCCTATCTCCAACAGCAAAGCAAACCTTACTACTGAATAGCACCTGATACCTATTAATGCAGCCCCCCCTCTTGTGTTCATGTTCGTTGGAACGGAACCAGTGTGGATCAGACACCGATTGGGGAACCGCACCAACAGGTGCAGGTGACTAGGAACCACGCATCAAGGAACCAGACGTAGCAGCTGTCCTAACCTAATCAACGGGCTGAAGTGCTACAAGCTTCAATAAGTCAGAGACCAACCAACCCAGAGCCTGTGCCCGCTCCGCAAAGGGCAGATGCGGCGGCCCTTGCACCTGCACGACACCAGACCCCGCTTGACAACTCGTGCATAATACCCCAGAGTCCACCTTTCCACGCGGTGATTTAATATTACATTGGACACAAGTTAAAAACAAAGCCATAGTACCATTTTTTGCCCTGATAGGTTTGGCTTTGTCTGTCACAGCCCCCCATGCAGCCCTTCTATGTGTAGCAGATTCAGGTGGAACAAATCCGCGGCTACAGGAAATGAAAACACAGGGCACTGAGCAAATGCACAATTTCCAGAACAGCAGAGGCAATAACAGTTAAGAAGACGACAAATACTTGGAGAGGCTAACAGCTGCAGAGGAGAGGATATGTGGAGAAACCTGCACCAAACGCTGATTCTAGCCTGCAGGGTCCAGAAGAAGAGCTGGAGCTAAGCTTTCTCAGCATCCTACGCAGCAACTAGGCTGTACCAACTGCTTCAGCTATATCCAGGGGAGAGCAACAGCTATAGGCTTCCTACCCCTCACTGTGGCTGCACTCTCCGTCCTCAAGTGCTACTCCACCCGTGTGGGAAAGGCATTTGGTGTGTCCCTATAAACAAGCTGCTTGTGGCTGGCACACTTCCTGTAAGGGAGCTGCTCCAGTAAACCCGGGAAGGTGACGTTGCAATCCAGGACAACGCTGCTGTCCAGCACCCTCTAAAAGGGTGAAGGCACACACTATCCCCAGGCCCAGTCAATCTCAACTGAAACCGGAGTGCTGTGGGTGGAGGGGTAGAGGTGTTCCACTGATCAACACACACAACCTGGCAAGCTGAAGGCAGCTCCCTGCAGCTGCCGCACTCACACTGTGCTCTTACCATTTAAAGCTACAATGTAATGTTTTAAGTGCCACCCTACAATCCCCATGGTCCTGTGTCCTCCAGCCTTGCTGACAACACAGTACAACAGAACATTAACATCAAGATCAGAACTTTCTGGACAATCCAGTCTACATACATCAGGTTAATTTGCATATATAATTATATACTCACCGACTAATATGAAGGATTTAACAACCGGACCAATAAAGGGCAAACATATGCACACAGCCTTTTTAAAGAAATCTGGAATTTATGACCAAACAGTCATCACTGAGGAAAGCAAATCCTGAAACGTGCTGGATCACAGCAAATTACAAATAGTTTAGGCACTCTAAGGGGAATCTTCTGCCAGAGACGACGCACTGCTAACTGGGCCCAGCAAAACTCCGCTGCCCGTGAACAACTAGGGGGTATAAAACTGCGGGTGAAGGTGGCACCGCCTCCCGCGGCCTGCACTCAGCCAGAATTTGCACATTTTTGCTTGGAGCCGCATAGAGCAATTTTGTGCGAGGTGAACTTGACAAAACTCATGGGGGCAAAAACTTCAACCGCAATTGGAATCCCCCTATGGGTTCGGTTCAGTTCAGTTAGATGCAAGGCAGCTCGATCTGTGAGTAATTGCAGCAATACTGTATGTCAATTGCAGGTTTTTGTTTGCAGCCTCCCAAAATCTGCACATCTGGGGCGAGATGAGGTGCCATTGCAATCTTGATATTGCACGTAACTGAACTGACACATATGATCTTGTAGATGTGTGTGTATATATATATATATATATATATATATATATATATATATATATATATATATATATATTATATATATATATATATATACACACACACACATACATACATACATACATACACACACACACACACATACATACAGTTGTGCTCATAAGTTTACATACCCTAGCAGAATTTGTGATTTTCTGGCCATTTGTCAGAGAATATGAATGATAACTCACAAACTTTTCTTTCACTCATGGTTAGTGGTTGGGTGAAGCCATTTATTGTCAAACAACTGTTTACTCTTTTTAAATCATGACAACAGAAACTACCCAAATAACCCTGATCAAAAGTCATTCCGAGTTGATCGCTCGCTAGGTACTTTTTGCAGCCGTGCAAACGCATAGTCGCCGCGCACTGGGGAGTGTATTTCAGCTTTGCAAGTGTGCGCACGCCTGCGCAGCCGAGCACTACAAAAATAGTTTGTGCAGTTTCTGAGTAGGTCTGAACTTACTCAGCCGCAGCGATCACTTCAGCCTGTCCAGTCCCAGAATTGACGTCAGACACCCGCCCTGCAAACGCTTGGTCATGCCTGCGTTTTTCCAACCACTCCCTGAAAACGGTCAGTTCACACCCATAAACGCCCTCTTCCTGTCAATCTTCTTGTGATCGGCTGTGCGAATGGACTCTTCGTAAAATCCATCCCCCCGCAACGATCCGCTTTGTACCCGTACGACGCGCCTGTGCATTGCGGTGCATACGCTGCGCAGTAGTGACCTGATCGCTGCTCTGCAAAAAATGGCAGAGTGTGATCAGGTCGGAATGACCCCCATTGGCTGTATGATTGGGGTTGTTGTCCTGCTCTAGAATAAATTTGGAGACAAAAGGGTAAATGGTGGTCAAACCAAACATTGACTGAATGGAAGAGAAATCGAAATTAAATCACTTTGCAGTGTGTTATTTGATCAAAATAAACACTACAATTTTTGAAAGCTTTCTTTTTTTGCTGCATTTTTTCCACACCTGCCTGAAACTTTTGCACAGTACTGTACATCATACAAATTTTGGAGGATGTTCACAAACTGTACCTTTTCCGAGAAAAGCCTGTTTGGATATGTCAAGAACTCTAAATTAGATCCCTTAAAAGTATGATACAAGATGATGTCCATTTACTGAGTTTTCAACCTTCTAAACCATTTTTTTAGACAAATAATTACAGTGAAAACCTGCCACCTCCTATTGGTAATATGCTGCAGCAATGTCATTTCAACATACCCTCAAGAGGTTGTGGCACACCTACCATATAGAGCAGGGGTGGGGAACCTCAGGCCCGGGGGCCGTATAGGGCCCGCAAAGACACTTGATCAGACCCAGCCAGGCTCACCTAACCGAGGGAGATGCCGGGCGCCCGCTGAGATTGTCACCAGCGGGCGCCCGGCTCCTTCTCAGCAGCAGCCGGAAGCAGGAGCTCACTCCTGATCTCCGGCTTCCAGCTCAGGCAGTGTACATGTGCGACGCTCCCATAGTTCCAAGGAGCGGACGGCCAGGCGGAGGGCAGCGGTCCGGAAACAGGAGAGGGGCTGGTGAGTATTGTTTTTTTTTATTTTTCCCTTACAATATGTGTGTGTAATATATACATATATACATACATACATATATATACACATATATATATATATATATATATATATATATATATATACACATACATACACACACACATATATATATATATATACACATATATATACAGTGCTACTAGGGGGCATAGCAACTGACTGGGGGCCTTTCTACTGGGGCATAACAAGTGACTGGGGGCAGGCTAATTTTTCAATTGATAATTTTTGTATGGCTCCTGAGGGATTTTATAAATAATCTAATGGCCCTTGGTAGAAAAAAATGTTTCCCACCCCTGATATAGAGTATATGACTTACTTTGTTCAGTCTGGTCACAAACTGGCATTCTTCATATAATGGCATGTACAAACTAACCTGACACTCGCACGTTAGTGTGGCTGTTCCTTGTGGATCCTTTACTCCACGCACAAATTCCCCTATATTTTATGTTCCCTTCAGTTTTCATCCCCACCTCCATTACAAATCTGCTCCATTGGAATTTTGCTCAATATGTGGTAATGTATCGAGAGTAATTTACAGTATTCGTCTCCGTACCGGCTTCTTAATTTCATTTGAGTATGAAACAGCAGAGATACATAGGTAAAAATTATGAACAAAGCATGTGAAAGCTGCACCAGAAAAATACATTTGCTCAAAAAGTATGTATATTACAGCTTTGTATTTATTGTAACAAGCTCTAATATAACATGTTCAGTAGTGAATGAGTAGCTCTACTACTATGAATAAGAGAATAAACTGCAGTCCAGTAGAACAATACCTAGCGCTTTGTTTATGAAGCCGCGGCTCTTGTAAGACGCCACTTCCTGGAAGGGGGGGGGGGTTTGAGGTTAAAATGTAAAACGGCGCTCGCAGTCAGTATAAAGCCCAGTGTGTTTTGTACTGACTGCACGTGCTATATGCAATGTTCACCTCCAACCCCAGTGATGTAGCAGCTTACAAAAGCCACACGTGCTCAACCTGCAGGGGAATTAATGGGAATACATAATATGAACTATGAGAAAGATACCTGCATTTATAGGATACAGGGAGTATCAAACAATACTGTAGTAGCAGGTGCAGTATGTTGTTCGTGCAGGTCACCAGCATAAACAGTCCTTTATCCACTGTCTCATTGTAATGCAGGATCTGTGTTGTTGATGGGCCAGCTGGATGAATAGCACAGGCTTTTTCAGATTTATGAATCAAAAGGAAAAGTAGGTACTGTATTTCTCAAACTGCATAAAAGGCCAGTAGTCTTCTCGGCTAGGATGCATTCATATATTAGAATCTTGTGATAACATTTTCAGAAAAAATAGCCATAGCACGGTGCTTGTTTTCTCACCATTTAGAACACAGCAGTTCCTCACTGAGACAAGGGCAAACAGAAATATTGTGCAACTATTTCTAAAAGAAAATTCCTGCTCATGGTTGACAAGTAAAAAAAAAAAAAATGTAAAGTGCAAAGTATTCTAGACCGAGATGTTGTTTTCCCTTTAACAGCGAGTCACAAAAAAAAAAACCACAAACAAATTTAACTTCAAGGTCCTCTCTTCTTGTTTAGATGCCGCTAACTATTCAGTTTCCTCCTGGGCCCAGCCTCTGTTGGATATGGCATAATTCAGGATAGCTTCAGTAGCAGTGTATGATCGCCGCCCTTGGACACAGGCCTCAATCTCAGCCACTGCCAACTGGCTCTGCAGGAAGAGGTGCAGCTGACTATCCGACAGAAGGACCATATTCTGTACAGCTCTGCTGACACAAAGACACAAGCAATTAGACACACTCAGCAATCACTCAAGGTTACTATTTGTCATGCCTGCCACAATATACCCATAACAGTCAATTATATTAGAAATTCTCTAATCCCCAATTAATACGTACACACCATAATCCTAACAATTACTGAAATCTTTTATGAATTCGAAACAGGAATAATGTCCCAAACACAGCGGGGCTGATTCAGGCATAGCTGTGAATGGATGTAAATGGCAAGTCTTTGCATACAGTGCAGAGGCTAATTTACACATTTTTCCTTATTTCCGTCCTATTCTGTTGGACAGAACTCGGTCGTATATGTTTTTCATGAAACTTTGCATATTAGGGCAAGCACAGTGAGCTGCCCTGACTTGTGGGTATAATGCTCCCTGCACCTACGTCGCACAGACAGCCAGCGGAAGCCCCTTTTCTGACCGATGTCTTGCTCCTAGCATGATTCTGGTCCAAGTAAGGACACTAATTATGAAGTGATGTAGCAGATGGAGTAAACCCGCAACTACAGCCACTAGGCCGGCATCTCAGAATCAGTCCCAGTATCTTTATAAGTTAGACTGAAATCAAGTGAAAGTATAAATGCAAATATTGTATGCATGCATACATACAGTATTTTCTAGAGAGTGATGTTCTTTAATATACTTGTAAGCAATTACATAGTAATACAATTTGTAAATAAACATTTAACAATTACTATTTAAAAAAAAAAAAAAAAAAAAAAAAAAAAAAAGAAGGAGAAAAGATTTTAAACCTACCGGTAAATCTTTTTCTCCTAGTCCGTAGAGGATGCTGGGGACTCCATAAGGACCATGGGGTATAGACGGGCTCTGCAGGAGACATGGGCACTCTAAAGACTTTAGATGGGTGTGCACTGGCTCCTCCCTCTATGCCCCTCCTCCAGACATCAGTTAAAGAACTGTGCCCAGAGGAGACGGACAGTACGAGGAAAGGATTTTTGTTAATCTAAGGGCAAGATACATACCAGCCCACACCATACAACATGGTACATACTAAACCAGTTAACAGCATGAAAAAAAAGCATCAGCCAGAGACTGATCTCAACTGTAACATAACCCTTATGTAAGCAACAACTATATACAAGCCTTGCAGAAATTAGCCCGCACTGGGACGGGCGCCCAGCATCCTCTACGGACTAGGAGAAAAAGATTTACCGGTAGGTTTAAAATCGTATTTTCTCTTCCATCCTAGAGGATGCTGGGGACTCCGTAAGGACCATGGGGATTATACCAAAGCTCCAGACCGGGCGGGAGAGTGCGGATGACTCTGCAGCACCGATTGAGCAAACATGAGGTCCTCCTCAGCCAGGGTATCAAACTTGTAGAATTTTGCAAAAGTGTTTGAACCCGACCAAGTAGCTGCTCGGCAAAGCTGTAAAGCCAAGACGCTTCAGGCAGCCGCCCAAGAAGAGCCCACCTTCCTAGTGGAATGGGCCTCCAACGAATTAGGTAACGGCAATCCAGCCGTAGAATGAGCCTGCTGAATCGTGTTACAGATCCATCGAGCAATAGTCTGCTTAGAAGCAGGAGCGCCAACTTTGTTGGCCGCATACAGGACAAACAGTGCCTCTGTTTTCTGAACTCGAGCCGTCCTGGCTACATAAATTTTTAAGGTCCTGACTACATCAAGGGACTTGGAATCCTCCAAGTCACTCGAAGCCACAGGCACCACAATAGGTTGGTTCATATGAAACGACGAAACCACCTTAGGTAGAAATTGAGGACGAGTTCTCAACTCTGCTCGATCCACATGGAAAATCAGATAGGGGCTCTTGTAAGACAAAGCCGCCAATTCGGACACCCGCCTTGCAGATGCCAAGGCCAGCAACATGACCACTTTCCAAGTGAGAAATTTTAATTCAACCGTTTGAAGAGGTTCAAACCAGTGTGATTTAAGGAACTGTAAAACCACGTTAAAGGTCCCTTCTGAAAGAATATTGATAGGGACGAAAAAAGCACCTTAATGGAGCCTAACTTTAGGCCCATATCCACTCCTGTCTGTAGAAAGTGGAGAAAACGGCCCAGGTGAAAAACTTCCGTAGGAGCATTCATTCTTGGCTTCACACCAAGATACATATTTCCTCCAGCTACGGTGATAATGTTTCGCCATCACCTCCTTCCTAGCTTTTATCAGAGTAGGGATGACTTCCACCGGAATACCTTTCCTAGCTAGGATTTGGTGTTCAACCGCCATGCCGTCAAACGTAACCGCGGTAAGTCTTGGAACACACAGGGCCCCTGCTGCAACAGGTCCTCCCTGAGAGGAAGAGACCACGGATCTTCTGTGAGCATTTCCTGAAGATCTGAATACCAGGCCCTTCGAGGCCAATCCGGAACAATGAGTATTGTCTGTACTCTTTTTCGTCTTATGATTCTCAATATTTTTGAGATGAGCGGTAAAAGGAGGGAACACAGACCGACTGAAACACCCATGGTGTCACCAGGGCGTCCACCGCTACTGCCTGAGGGTCCCTTGTCCTGGAACAATACATCCGAAGCTTCTTGTTGAGGCGTGATGCCATCATGTCTATTTGAGGAAGTCCCCAACGACTGTTATCTCTGCAAAAACTTCTTGATGTAGACCCCACTTTCCCGGATGGAGATCGTGTCTGCTGAGGAAGTCTGCTTCCCAGTTGTCCACTCCCGGAATGAAGACTGCTGACAGAGCGCTTACGTGATTTTCCGCCCAGCGAAGAATCCTGGTGGCTTCCGCCATTGCCACTCTGCTCCTTGTCCCGCCCTGGCGGTTTACATGAGCCACGGCTGTGACGTTGTCTGATTGAATCAGAACCGGTAGGTCGTGAAGATTTAAAAAGAAAGGGTAGGGGACTGCGCTTATTCCTGCTTCACTCGATAAATTACAGCTGCTCTGGAGAACAAAAAGAGGATTCCACTATCCTCTTCGTTATTAGAATACGAAAAAAAGGGGGGAGTGTCTCCCAGCGCTTAGTTATATCGAGTGAGTTCTATACAAATGAAAATATCAATAATCACACAATTCAAAAGAATAAAATAAAATCAATTTTCTTTTATTAAAGGTAAACTATGGGGATTTCCATAAAATGTGTCTTTCACTCCGTTCTAGAATACTAAAAATTATACAGTGGTTCCTAATACCGGTATTAGGAACCACTGTATAATTTTTAGTATTCTAGAACGGAGTGAAAGACACATTTTATGGAAATCCCCATAGTTTACCTTTAATAAAAGAAAATTGATTTTATTTTATTCTTTTGAATTGTGTGATTATTGATATTTTCATTTGTATAGAACTCACTCGATATAACTAAGCGCTGGGAGACACTCCCCCATTTTTTTTCGCGAAGATTCTCCGCTTGTCGTAGGCCGTTGTATATGGCCCTTAATTCCAGCACGTTGATGTGTAGACAAGCCTCCTGGCTTGACCATAGTCCCTGAAAATTTTTTCCTTGTGTGACTGCTCCCCATCCTCGGAGGCTCGCGTCCGTGGTCACTAGAACCCAGTCTTGAATGCCGAACCTGCGACCCTCTAGAAGGTGAGCACTCTGAAGCCACCACAGGAGAGAGACCCTGGCCCTGGGGGACAGGCTTATTTTCTGATGTATTTGTAGATGGGACCCCGACCACTGTCCAGAAGGTCCCACTGAAACGTCCTCGCATGGAACCTGCCGAAGGGGATGGCCGCGTAGGCCGCCACCATTTTTCCCAGTACTCGAGTGCATTGATGTACTGACACTCTTTTTGGTTTTAACAGGTCTCTGACCATGTTCTGGAGTTCCTGGGCTTTTTCCGTTGGGAGAAAAACCCTCTTTTTTTCAGTGTCCAGAATCATGCCTAAAAATGATAGCCGAGTCGTTGGAATCAACTGCGACTTTGGTAGATTTAGGATCCAGATGTGTTGCTGCAGCACTCTCAGGGAGAGCAACACGCTTTTCAGCAATTGATCTCTCGATCTCGCTTTTATCAGGAGATCGTCCAAGTATGGGATAATTGTGACTCCTTGCCTGCGCAAGAGCACCATCATTTCCCCCATTACCTTGGTGAAAATCCTCGGGCCGTGGAAAGCCCAAACGGCAACGTCTGAAACTGGTAATGACAATCCTGTACAGCGAATATCAGGTACGCCTGATGAGGGGGATAAATGGGGACATGAAGGTATGCATCCTTTATGTCTAGTGATACCATAAAATCCCCCCCCTTCCAGGCTGGAGATCACTGCCCGGAGAAATTCCATCTTGAATTTGAACTTTCAAATACAGGTTCAGGGATTTTAGATTCAGAATGGGTCTGACCGAGCCATCTGGCTTCGGGACCACAAATAGGGTTGAATAGTACCCTTTGCCCTGTTGCATTAGGGGAACATTGATAATCACTTGTTGTTGACACAGCTTTTGTATGGCAGCTGAAACTTTTTCCCTCTCTGGGGGAGAAGCTGGCAAAGCCGATTTGAAAAATCGTCGAGGAGGCACTTCTTCGAATTCCAGTTTGTATCCTTGGGATACAATTTCGATCGCCCAAGGATCCAAATCCGACTGAATCCAGACCCGGTTGAAGAGTCGAAGACATGCCCCCACCGGCGCGGACTCCCTCAGTGGAGCCCCAGCGTCATGCGGTGGATTTTGTAGAAGCCGGGGAGGACTTTTGTTCCTGGGAACTAGCCATAGCAGGCGTTCTTTTCCCTCTACCCTTACCTCTGGCGAGGAAGGAAGAGCCCTGACCCCTTCTGGACTTATACAACCGAAAGGACTGCATCTGATATTGAGGTGTTTTCTTTTGCTGTGGGGGAACATAAGGCAAAAAAGAAGACTTACCCGCGGTAGCTGTGGACACCAGGTCCGCGAGGCCCTCCCCAAATAAAACCTCACCCTTGTAAGGTAAAGTTTCCATATGTCTCTTTGAATCGGCATCACCCGTCCATTGGCGGGTCCACAGGGACAGTCTAGCAGAAATTGCCATGGCATTGGCTCTTGAACCCAACAGCCCAATGTCTCTCGCAGCCTCTCTCATATACAACGCTGCGTCTTTAATGTGACCCAAGGTCAATAAAATGCTATCCTTATCTAGGGTGTCAATGTCAGATGACAAATTATCTGCCCATGCTGCAATTGCGCTACCCACCCATGCTGACGCTACTGCTGGTCTGAGCAAGGCACCCGTATGTGTATAGATTGATTTTAAGGTAGTTTAATGTCTGCGATCCGCAGGATCCTTGAGGGCTGCCGTGTCCGGAGACGGTAGCGCCACCTTTTTGGACAAGCGCGTCAAAGCCTTGTCCACCGTGGGCGAGGATTCCCACCGTAACCTGTCCTGTGAGGAGAAAGGATACGCCATAATAATTCTCTTGGGAATCTGCAGTTTCTTGTCTGGAGTTTCCCAAGCTTTTTCAAATAAGGCGTTCAGCTCATGAGATGGGGGAAACGTTACCTCAGGTTTCTTTTCCTTAAACATGCAGACCCTCGTGTCAGGGACAGATGGGTCTTCTGTGATATGTAAAAGATCCTTTATTGCAATAATCATAATGGGTGTGGGTGTAACCTCGCATCATCATAGTCGACACTGGAGTCAGAATCCGTGTCGGTATCAGTGTCTGCTACCTGGGAAAGGGGACGTTTATGAGACCCCGAAGGGCCTTGTGCCACAGTCAAAGCCATGGATTGACTCCCTGCTATTTCCCTGGACTCTGTTTTGTCCAATCTTTTATGTAATAAAGTCACATTTGCATTTAAAACATTCCACATATCCAACCAATCAGGTGTCGGCGGTGCCGACGGAGACACCACAATCATCTGCTCTGCCTCCTCCCTAGACTAGCCTTCCGCTTCAGACATGCCGACACACACTTGCAGACACCCTCACACACACTGGGATATACAAATATGTGGACAGCCCCCCAATAAGGCCCTTTGGAGAGACAGAGAGAGTATGCCAGCACACGCCCAGCGCCACTGGAACAAAATCCCAGTCTGTACAGCGCTTTTATGGATAAATAATACACTTACTGCGACAATTAAGTGTGCCCCCCCCCCCCTCGTTTTTGCCCTCTGTACTTGCTCAGCAGGGGAGAGTCTGGGGAGCAGCTTCTCTGCAGCGTGCTGTGGAGAAAATGGCGCTGGTTAGTGCTGGAGGATCAAGCTCCGCCCCCTCGATGGCGGGCTTCGGTCCCGCTCAAATTCTTTATACTGGCGGGGGTTTTCTAATATACTGCCTCCGCAGTATCTAACATGCTAGCCAGTGTCCCTTGAGGTTATTATTGCTGCCCAGGGCACCCCCCCCTGCACCCTTACAGTGCCGTGTGTGTGTGTGTGTGTGTGTGTGTGTGTGTGTGTGTGTGTGTGTGTGTGTGTGTGTGAGTGTGGGAGCACTGAAAATCTGAAGTCTTCTGCCGCCTGAGAAGTCTTCTTTCTTCTTACTCTTACTTCTTACTCACCCGGCTTCTATCTTCCGGCTCTGTGAGGACGACGGCGGCTCGGCTCGGGGACGAACAGCGAGGACGACACCTGTGTTCCGACCCTCTGGAGCTAATGGTGTCCAGTAGCCTAAGAAGCAGGGCCTATCAGTTAAGTAGGTCTGCTTATCTCCCCTCAGTCCCACGATGCAGGGAGCCTGTTGCCAGCAGTGCTCCCTGAAAATAAAAAACCTAACAAAAGTCTTTTCAGAGAAACTCAGTAGAGCTCCCCTGCAGTGCATCTAGGCTCCTCTGGGCACAGGATCTAACTGAGGTCTGGAGGACGGGCATAGAGGGAGGAGCCAGTGCACACCCATCTAAAGTCTTTAGAGTGCCCATGTCTCCTGCGGAGCCCGTCTATACCCCATGGTCCTTATGGAGTCCCCAGCATCCTCTAGGACCTAAGAGAAAAAGATTTTGGTACTTACCTATAAGGGGTATATTCAATTGAAGTCGAAAACTGCCATCTGTCGAAAAGACGGCAGTTTTCGACTTTTTAAGGTCGAATCATGATTCGTCCTATTCAATATATCCCTACATTTTTCGACAAGTCGATGAATTCAGCTTGTCGAAAAGCACGTGGATCGGCGGAATAGCTGCCGATCCACGTGCTTGTGTCGTAATTCAACCATCTCAGTCCGACATCAAAAAGATGTCGGACTGAGATGCGGACCCAGAGGAGGAGAGGGAGGGGGGGGGTGGGGGGGTGGGGGGGGGGGCCGCAGGGAGACGGAGGGCCAGCCGGCGGGCATACAGGGAGATCAGCGCTGCAGCTGGATGTCGCTCAGCTGCCCGACCTCACGGCAGCTTCCACCCGGCTCCAGCACGCTGCTGGAGCCGGATGGAAGCTGCCATGAGGTCGGCCGGCTGAGTGACATCCTGCTGCAGCGCTACTGTAGCGCTGATCTTCCCTGTATGCCCACCGGCTGTCTCCCCGTGGCTCGCCCCCCCTTCAACTCCTCTGCGTCCCATCTCAATTCGACTTGAAAAAGTCGAATTAGGATGGGATTGAATAGGGGTTGTCGGATCCATTCCGACAAATACATGTTGGAATGGATCAGACTTTAATTGAATATACCCCTAAATCTGTTCCTCCAATTCCACAGTGGACACTGGAGCGCAAGGCACTGGGGTATAAATGGGTGGATGAGTGGAGCTGACACTTTAATTTAGAAATGTGATTGATTCCACCCCCTCTGTCCCGCAGCAGCCCAAATTAGAGAAACGGAGCACAAGAGGAGACCAAGGACAGATTTAGACAAACGGGAACGGAGGAGAAGAAATCAACACAGACTATCAGTGACCTAACAGAAGTTCAAAACACACTACAACCACATGTAGGCAAACAAAACTGGCAGGTAATGCAGCACTGGATGGGCGTCCAATGTCTCCTGTGGAATCTGAGAAACTGATTCACCATTAAGTACCAAAAGCTCAAGATACTGGTGACATCCCAGAGCTGTAACACAGAGGTGACCCTGCGTGTAGCCCAAGGAGTGCCCACTGAGCGCAAGGAGTGCACAGAAAAGGAAGCAGGCAGAGCACTGGCAACATAAGATTGACGAATGGCCAGACAGATCCATCTGGCTAACGTCTGCTTGGAAGCAGACCAACCCCGCCAAGCAGCATCATTAAGCACAAACAAGGCATCAGTTTGCGCAATGATGCTGTGCGGGCTACATATATGCAGAGAGCGCGAATCACATCCAAGGAAGAAAATGTGGCGTCATCCAACAACACTGGAACCTCAATTTGCTTGTTTATGTGGAAAGCTCCATCAGAGGATGGAATAGGAAGTAAAAAGGCCTACAAAATAAGGCCCACTAGTGCAATACCCTCTGAGCCAAGGCCAACATAAGGACCGCCTTCCAGGACAGGCCCTTGAGGTCCACCTCCTCTAATGGGTCAAACACTGCCAAGTGGAGAAAAGTCAACCCAAGGTTGAAAGCCCACAGGGCCATAGGTGGAACAAAAGGCGGCTGGATCCATAGGACACCCTGGAGAAAATCTTAACCTCAGGGCCAAGCGTCTGTTAAAAAAAGACAGAGAAGGCAGACACTTGAACCTTCAAGAAGCCCAAGCACAGACCAGCATCCAGCACAGCCTGAAGGAAGAGCAGCAATTAGGGCAGATAGAAGGAAGCAATGGAGAACCCATGCCCTTCACACCATACTACATAAGATCACCAAATGTGATGGTACTGAACAGCAATCACCAGCTTCCAAGCACAGAGCATGGTGGGGAATAATGGATTCTGGAATTCCCCTGGGTCTTGAGAGCGGCCTCAATAGCCACTCTATTAAACACAGCCAAAGTCAGGGTGCACCAACAGATCTGGTCTCAGAAGGTTCAGACGAAGATCAGAGAGCCAAGCCCGACGCGACCAATCTGGAGCTACTAGAATGACTGATGGACTAGAATATAATTTGTTTGAGCACCCATGGAATGAGTTGAAAAGGTGGAAACATACATGAGTTCGTACCACCACAGCACCGACCGCACGTCTACCGCATCTGCAGCCGGATCCCGGAGTAGTATCTGGGCAATTGGCGATTGCGTCTGGCGGCCATGAGGTCCGTTCAAAGGTCTGCCCTAACGCCAGACAAGTTCTTAGAAGACGTCCGGATGGAAGTCCCATTCGCCAGGGTGAAGATACAGGCAACTTAAGGTAGTCTGCTTCCCAGTTCTCCATGCCTGCGATGAACAAAGCAAAAAGATTGCCAGTGTGTGTTCCGACCCTTTTCAGGATACAACTTACCTTGCACATTGCCATGTGGCTGCGCATTCCCCCTTGCAGACTGATGTAGGCAACAACTGTGGTATTATCCGGCTGCACTCAGATGGCCATCGCCCTGAGAACGGGAAAAGCCGCTAGTAGCGCACTGCAGACTGCCTACAGTTCCAGAATGAATTCACCCCAACTGGAGGCTGGTAGTCAGGATTACACACAGTCCCAGATGCCAAAGAGACAGCCTGCCCTGAAGCCACTAGCGCAGCAAAATGCTAGTTTGGGGAGACAAACATGAGACGATGCATAGGAACATGTGACCTCGACCATTGAGATAGAGATCCAGCTGGAACAGTTCACAATGGAGCCTGCCGAACTGAAGAGCTTCAAAAGGAGGCCACCATCTTCCTTAGGAGGCAGATGCAAAAGGTAAATAGACACACGTATTGGCTGGAGAACCACACAAACCAATTGCTGAATTGCCTGAGCCTTGTCTGGTGGGAGGAATACACACTGTAAGGCGCTATCCGGAACCATTCCTTAGAACTGGAGACGCTGAGATGACAAAACTGCACTTCTGGAAACTGAAAATCCAGAAATGATGGATGAGAACCTGATGTGTCAGGTATACGTCTGTCAAGAGGTTCTACACGGATGGAGCCTTGAGGAGGAGGTCATCCAGATAAGGGACAACAGTCATCCCCAGATACCGGAGATGGGCAATCACCACCGCCATCACCTTGGTAAATACTCCGGGTGCAGACAGTCCGAAAGGCAGAGCGCAAAATTTAAAAATGTGACGCCCTGATGGCAAATCAGAGGAACACCTGATGCGGCTCCCAGATAGGAATGTAAAGATAAGCATCCTTGATGTCCAAGGACACAAGAAATTCTTCAGGTTCCAGACATGCAATCACCGAGTGGAGGGATTCCGTTATGAATCTGTAGAACATAGAACAAAATAGGCCTGACCAAATAGACTAGCTTCGGAACCAAAAAGAGATTCAAGTAGAACCCCTGCTGTCTTTAATGCACCGGAACGGGTATCAACACCTCAGAGTCTAGCAGCTTGATTATAGACCACTGAAGCACCTCTTTCTTCAGCTTGAAGACAGGCAATCCCGTGGTGAAGGACCATACTGGGGAGGAGACACAAAATCCCTCTCGTAGCCCTAGGACACATGATTTCGAACACAAACAGCTGAACAGGTCTGGAACAATGCTTCCCAGAACTGCAAGAGGTGAGCACTCACCGTGGAAGCACCCAGGTAGGATGGAAGCGCGTTATGCCACTGGTTTGTCAGGCTTGGGGTCATGACAGGAAGAGGTGGGTTGATGACCCTTGGCACTACCATCCCAACCTGCTGAGGAGGTTCTTATACCCAGTCCATGAAATGTAGATGGGGCCTGGAAGGAAGAACCGGAATAGGGGCGACATGTGACAGTCATAGTAAAGGGCAAGAAAGTACTTACCGCACATAGCCTGTAAAATCCATTTGTCCAGCTCTGGACCAAACAAGATATCACCAGTGAATAGCAGGGCCTCCACAGTTTGGATGCTGCATCCGCTTGCCAGGTATGAAGCCAAAGAACTCAATGAGCCAATGCTGCCGAAGCAGAGATCTTGTAGCCTATCTGGCAAATATTCCTGGAGGCATCTCCCAGGCCAATAGCAGACTCCCAGATGTGCTCTGCTATAACGATCAGGTCAGCCCTTGGCACACCTGGCTCAAGGCACTGGACTAACGTCTCCACAACTTGTTGACTCAAGAGCAGACTAACACCGGCCTAAGTAAAACTGCCACTGCTGTGTACATGGACTTCAAAGTTGTTTATAACTTATATTCAGAGTTATCCGACCAGGACCAGGCAGATGAAGGAGAAATATAAAAAACACACACACACACACACACACACACACACACACACACACACTTCTTGCTTTGCTGTTTTGACCTCTTCCATGGGAAGGATGTACATGCTGTGCTGCTGATGGCATGGACTGTCAGACTGTGGTATAGGATTGGTTTAGAGCTTACCAATAATCATATGCCACCCGCTAAAGCAGTTTACACCCCATCCTCTTTTCAAACCCCTTTCAAATAGAGAATGGTTATCGACAAGTCCTTCATGTTGTCCTGTACAAGTGCTCAATCCAGGGTCAGATGCAGTATGGTGCTATGGAGCAAGGCTAATGCAAGAGCAAGGATTCATAGTTCAAGATCAGGGAGCACTCATTACAAGCAGCTTTAGTGTTCTTTCATGTTCCTCCGCAGTCTTATGTGCCGAAGTCAGCGATTTACTAGTATCAGCCAATTACAGTAACACTCAATATATTCAATTGTTTTTCCTTTACTGCGCAAATTGTAAACCTTAAAATAGGGAAATACTACTATCAATAGCACTTATGAAAGGCAATGCTCTGTTTACAGAGGCAATCATTTTCTATTAATTACAGTAGAAATTAAATTTTCTCTTTCTATTTCACAGAAAGATGAAAAGACAAAACATTAACAAAGGAATAAAAAAAACTCACTGTTCCAAAAACTGCTGAAGTCCTTGTCGCCTGCACTCAATAAAATCGTCACTGCACCCCATGTGAAACGGAAGTTTTCCCGGGAGTCCAGGGACCGGCCTGGAGGGAGAGGTGGGGTGGTTTACAATCAGACAATACGAACAATAGTTATATCTAACTGCATATTCATATTACAATGTGCTTTACAGAGAATATTTAGCCATTTACATCAGTCTCTGAAACTTACATATCATATGCCCTATCACACACAATCATTTTTACTAAAGGTTCTAGAAATGAAAAGTGGTGGTGATGCCCATAGCATAGTAACATAGTAATTGAGGTTGAAAAGAGGCAATTTGCCCATCGTGTTCAACCTGTATTAAGTTGCGATGAATCTACATACCTGCTAAGTATGTTTTATGACTAATTAACTACTATAACTCATATAACCCCCGGATTAACCATTTTGATCTTTTAAATATTATAACCTTGGATATAATTTTCATTCAGAAATGTATCCATTCCTTTTTTAAATCCATTTACAGAGTCCGCCATTACCACCTTCCCTGGCAGGGAATTCCACATCCTAATTGCCCTAACAGCGAAGAACCCTTTTCTCCGTCGCGTTCGGAACTTTCTCTCCTCCAGCCGCAGCAAGTGCCCACGTGTCCTAAACTGTGTTCTTTTAATAAATAATTCCTCTGATAACTCTTTGTAATGCCCCTTTACGTATTTGAATATATTAATAATATCCCCTCTTAGACGCCTCTTTTCTAGTGTATACATATTCAACCTATTAAGCCTTTCCTCATAATCCAGTCCCTCTAGGCCTTTAATCAATTTAGTAGCTCGCCTTTGAACCCTTTCGAGTTCACAGATATCTTTTTTATACAGTGGTGCCCAAAACTGAACACAATATTCCAGGTGCGGACGTACCAATGCTTTATACAGTGGCAGGATTACATCCGAGTCCCTTGACTCAATTCCCCGTTTTATGCATGCTAGCACCTTACTTGCCTTCTTTACTGCGCTTAGACATTGTGTATGGTTATTAAGCCTATTATCAATGAGTACCCCCAAATCCTTTTCCAAATCTGTTTTACCTAGTCGTTCCCCATTTAGTATGTAGGCTGCAAGTTTGTTTTTAGTCCCGAAATGCATAACCTTGCATTTGTCTGTATTGAACCTCATTTTCCATTTAGGCGCCCAGAGTTCAAGTTTAGATAGATCATTCTGTAAGTACTCCACATCCAATTCCGAGTTAATTACCTTACACAGTTTAGTATCATCTGCAAAGATTGACACTGTGCTTTCCAGGCCTATTTCTAGGTCATTGATAAATATGTTGAAAAGCAGTGGACCGAGTATGGACCCTTCTGGTATACCACTGACTACTGGGGACCAGGTTGAGTATTTCCTGTTGACCACTACTCGCTGTACCCTGCTATCCAACCAGTTGTTTATCCATGTGCAAATAGTTTTTCCTAGGCCAAGCTCCTTTAATTTGATGATCAGTCTCCTGTGAGGCACTGTATCGAATGCTTTTGCAAAATCTAGGAAGACTTCATCCACTGCTTTTCCCTGATCAAGATTATTGCTCACTTCCTCATAGAAGCTAATTAAGTTAGTCTGACATGACCTATCCCTCACAAACCCATGCTGGTTCTTGCTAATAATCCTAGTGGTCTGTAGATACTCATGTATGCTGTCCCTTAGAATTCCTTCCAATATTTTCCCCACTATAGACGTCAAACTAACTGGTCTGTAGTTACCCGGAAGATTTTTGGATCCCTTTTTAAATAATGGCACTACCTTAGCTATACGCCAATCCTTCAGTAACATGCCTGATCTAATTGAACTATTGAAAATCAAGTATAGGGGTCGTGCTAGTTGTGAACTAAGCTCCACAAGAACCCTCGGGTGAAGTCCATCGGGACCAGGTGATTTATTAACCTTAATTTTGCTTAGTCTCTCTCGGATTACTTCTTCACTTAAACAAGTTTCTAACCATGGATCTTCACGGTCACAAATGTTATGCTCTACTCCCACCAACAGTTCTTCTCTGGTGAATACTGATTAAAAGAAATTGTTCAGTATTTCCGCTTTTATTTCGTCATCATTTATCAATTCTCCAAATTCATCTTTTAATGGACCTATATTCTCCTTTTTTAGCCTTTTACCGTTTATGTATTTAAAAATTTTTTTAGGATTGGTTTTACTCACTATAGCAATTTGCTTTTCATTTTCCATTTTAGCTGCTCTTATTGCTTTTTTGATTTCTTATTACATTCCTTGTAATACTTGAAGGACTCTTACTTTCCATTAGATTTAAATGCTTTGAAAGCCCGCTTTTTTTTAAATCCACTTCTGCCTTAACCTTCTTGTTAAGCCACATCGGCTTGAGTTTAATACTCCTGTGTTTACTGCCCATGGGAAAAATTTTTATGAAAATCGCTATCCAGCAACCCCTTTAAAAACATTCCACATTTCTGAAGTATTATTATTAAACAAAATCTCCACTCTATGTCGTTAAGTGCACATCTCAGAATACTGAAATTAGCCTTCCTAAAATTTAAATTTTTGGTGGAACCCCTGTAGCTAAGTTTCCTGAAACTGATGTCGAATGTGATCATATAGTGGTCACCGTTACCCAAGGTCTCCCCAACTTTAGTGTTTGATATAATATCCACATTATTAGTAATTACTAGATCCAAGGTAGCTTTACCCCTAGTTGGGTCCTCAACTAATTGAGATAAATAGTGATCCTTTAACATATTTAAGAACCTATTGCTCCTCGTTTTAGCACATGAATCGTTACTCCAGTTTATATCCGGGTAATTAAAATCCCCAATCACAAGGGTGTCCCCTAATCCCGCAGCCGTTTCGATTTGTTCCAAGAGTTGTTCTTCCTCCTGTATGCTTACCAATAAGATTGTCTAATTTCTCTATTACATCCTAGAAAATGATAGACAGAATCTGATTGGTTGCTCTGCACAACATCACCACTTTAGAGACACAGACATATCAGGTCAGCCCTGCAGCACAGCAGATGCGGCTATAGAGGCACGTCTAGCTGTGTAGGCAAATTCAAATGCCTGCCCAGCCATCATTAGGAAGGACACATCGAGCAGTCGATTATTATGTGTGTACGCTTACCAAATTGGCCACTATGTAGGTGAATCCTTTGCATAGTGTGTACCCAGCCTAACACTACACAATCACCAAGGGAAGGAGGAGTTTCGCTGTATAACTTTATATGGAGTTTTTTTTCCTGCCTATACTGAAATGACTAAAGAGTTACCTCAACGTTATACATCTGCTATCCAGTATATGCCAGAAATCTAGAATGAAGATTACTAGTACAGCAGCTTCAATGCAAATACATGCACACTGCAACCATTTCCAAATACTGCAGTGCCCTCTATGGTGGCTGTAGTGTTCCCGCTAGGATGTGACTGTGCACACCAGAAAAGGGGGGTGTGGCCAGCCAGAGCACACCAACTCATCTGCATCACTCCTCGAGAGTGTGCCCAGCAGCCCCATGATCTCCCCTCAAAGTGAAAAGATGCCGTGTGCATGCGCATGGCATCTATCCACCAGTGGCGATTGCTACGCCGCAACTTCCCTCTCGCAGGTGGGGACAGCGCTGGGCGTCACGATTAGGGCAGGGCGCATTTGCTACTTTAAAAATCAGGCATGGAGCGGCGTCCTGCTAAAGCAGCCTAGCGTGAACACTTGTGACTGTTTGGCAAGGTCCATCTGTATGGAATGGTCTTTTGAACGGAAGAAAACAATAAATAAGAGGCTGCTGACAAAGTAAAGGGTCTGGCGGACAGATCATCTCAGCCAAACACTAACATTATATACAGTATGATCAGTTACTCCTGCTAGAGGGTACTCTCTAAAATCAAGTGTTCAACTACATTAAGATAGAAATCCACGTTTGGCATACTAAGCAGTTTAATTATACTGTAGTGAAGTATATAATATACGGAAGTATTTAATTATACTGTAGTGAATACTGGCTGCGGTGATACACAAATAACCAACATACAGAGGAATAATTAAAATCTAAGGAAAATCCTTTTTGAAATGTGAAACTAAACCTCTGAATTCATTTTGAGCAGACTAATAATAGTACAGGTTGAGTATCCCATATCCAAATATCCGAAATACGGAATATTCCGAAATACGGACTTTTTTGAGGGAGAGTGAGATAGTGAAACTTTTGTTTTTTGATGGCTCAATGTACACAAACCTTGTTTAATACACAAAGTTATTAAAAATATTGTATTAAATGACCTTCAGGCTGTGTATATAAGGTGTATAAGAAACATAAATGAATTGTGTGAATGTACACATACTTTGTTTAATGCACAAAGTTATAAAAAATATTGGCTAAAATGACCTTCAGGCTGTGTGTATAAGGTGTATATGTAACATAAATACATTCTGTGCTTAGACTTGGGTCCCATCACCATGATATCTCATTATGGTATGCAATTATTCCAAAATACGGAAAAATCCCATATCCAAAATACCTCTGGTCCCAAGCATTTTGGATAAGGGATACTCAACCTGTACAACATTGTGAGGCTTCTATAGCAGTTGTCAAGTCCTAGAGAGCATACAACTCACACTAATCCAGAATATTTCTGAAGCTGCTTTCTCAGCCAAAAAAACTCCCGGTACCGTCTCCTCACACAGGATGTCTTGGCAGTGAACGCCTTGCTGTTTGTCTGGAATAAAACAGGAAAGTATCACTATTGAAAGTAAACATTTAAATTTACCATGGAGGCTCAAATGGTCCCTTTGCCCAAACAACCGAGTAGAGAGAGGTGACAAACCCCAGTTATTCAGCACGTTCCTTCTAGATTTGCCCACCTCATTTATTACATACATTAATAGGTACTAAAACAGGTACTACAGTGCAGTGACTGAAATTACAATACACAATCCTAAAATGCATATGAATTGGCACATTAAGTATGCACACTAAGAACCTCACAGAGCATACAGAGAACATTAAAAAAAAAAAAACACCACTAAAAACAAAACACATAACTGTATTAATGCAGAGTTTTACAGATCTTTAACCACTTAACTATTTATTTTGCCAGGAACCGCGCAAAAATTGCCGGGGAAAGGGGGGGGGGGGGGAAGGTTTGGGGGTTTATGAGTGAACTAGGTGAAGAACATGAATTTAACCCTATCCAAAGTGATTTTACCTTAAAAAAAAAAAAAAAAAATATTATATATATATATATATTTTTTTTTTTTTTTTTAAATATATCTATATATCCCAGCGCCTTTTCTGTGTTGGTGGTTTCCAAGTGAGAATTAAATAATAATATGCGTACCACATCCCGTCTATATTCAGGCCTGTAATGTGAATCTGTCTTTCTCCTTGTCAGATCTTCTAGCTTCCTAAGTAGTCCGATAGGTAGACCATAGGAGATTAAGAAAGCAATAATAGTGTAATATTGCAAACTATAGAAAGGTGTGCTCATATAAAAATTTCTGATGTGGTTGATGGCTATACAGCAAATTAGATAATGCCCCCAGTGTCAGGTTTAAAGACAAATCGGTGTGCCCGCAACCTTAGGTGGTTTAAAAATAAGTACCCTCAGGACTTATGGTTCTTGCACGTAATAAGTTCTTTGGGACGTTCTTCTTCCATGGTTAATAGCGGGGACCCTTAAAGGTAAAATAGAATCTCCCAGCAACGGGAAGAAAGCCTATAGTGTAGTAACTTTTTTAGAAAGTTTTAATATAAATACATACAAAATAATATATACAAATTGGACTCGTACAATAAAAAAGTGATAAAAAGGCTTCTCTGAAATCCTTCCTCTTCGTGCCTAACCCTTACCTTCCAGTTCCTACAGAATATCAACATTTCACATATTCAAGATATTCACTGTTAACATAATTGTCAGTACTGTGATGTCAACATTACAGACATCAACATTATGACTGCACCACTCTTTGTGTAGATAGGAGAAAGCAGAAATTAACCACTTACATGTTTTTCACCTAATTCGCTAAAAAAACAATTGACAATTTATGAGTGGTTTTAGAAAAATGCATTTAAAAACATATCCAAAATGATTTTAGGAAAAAAAAAAAAAAAAAATTATATATACACAGTACCAGTTAAAAGTTTGGACACACCTTCTCATTCAATGGTTTTTAATTATTATTTTAATTTCTACATTGTAGATCAATACTGAAGACATCAAAACTATGAAAGAGCACATATGGAATTATGTTGTAAACAAAAACAAAACAAAAAAGTTAAATCAAAATATGTGTTATATTTTATAGATTCCTCAAAGTAGCCCTCTTTTGCGTTGATGACAGCTTTGCACACTCTTGGCATTCTCTCAATCAGCTTCATGAGGTAGTCTCCTGGAATGGTTTTGAATTAACAGGTGTGCCTTGTCAAGAGTCAATCTGTGGAAATACTTGCCTTCTTAATGTGTTTGAGACCATCAGATGTGTTGTGCAGAGGTAGGGTTCATACACAATGGACACCCCTATTTGACTACGGTTGTAATTCATATTATGGCATGAACCACTCAACTCAGCAAAGAAAAAACGACAGTCCATCACTACTTTAAGACATGAAGGTTAGTCGATACGGAAAATTTCAAGAACTTTGAATGTATCCTCAAGTGCAGTTGCAAAAACCATCAAACGTTAGGATGAACCTGGCTCTCATGAGAACCGCCACAGGAAAGGAAGGTAAAGAGTAACCTCTGCTGTAGAGGATAAGATCATTAGAGTGACCAGCCTCAGAAACTGCTACTTAACAGCACCTCAGATTAGAGCCCACATAAATTCTTCATAGAGTTCAAGTAGCAGACAAATCTCAACATCAACTTCAGAGGAGACTGCGTGAATGAGGCCTTCGTGGTCAAATTCCTGTGAAGAAGCCACTACGGAGGATGAACAACAAGGAAGAGAGATTTGTTTGGGCCAAGAAACACAAGGAATGGACATTAGACTAGTGGAAAACTGCACCGACGAGTCCAAATCTGAGATTTTTGGATCCAACCGCCGTGTCTTTGTGAGACGCAGAGAAGGTGAGCAGATTGTTTCTGCATGTGTGGTTCCCACTGAAGCATGGAGGAGGAGGAGGTGTGATGGTGCTTTGCTGGTGACACTGTTGGTGATTTATTCAAAATTCAAGGCACACTTAACTAGCATGGCTACCACAGCATTCTGCAGTGCCATGCCATCCCATCTGGTTTGCACTTACTGGGACCATCATTTGTTTTTCAACAAGACAATTACCCCAAACACACCTCCAGGCTATGTAAGGGCTACTTGACCAAGAAGGAAAGTGATGGAGCACTACGTCAGATGACCTGGCCTCCAGAATCAACTGACCTAAACCCAATTGAGATGATTTGGGATGAGTTGGACCACAGACTGAAGTAAAAGCAGCCACCAAGTGCTCAGCACCTCTGGCAACTCCTTCAGGACTGTTGGAAAACCATTCCAGGAGACCTCATGAAGCAGACTGAGAGAATGCCAAGAGTGTGCAAAGATGTCATCAAAGTGAAAGGGGGCTACTTTGAGGAATATAAAATAGAAAACATATTTTGATTTGTTTAACACTTTTTTGTTTACAACATAATTCCATATGTGTTATTTCATAGTTTTGAGGTCTTCAGTATTAATCTACAATGTAGAAAATTATTAGAATGAATAAAAACCATTGAGAGAAGGTGCGTCCAAACTTTTGACTGTTACACTACACCCCCCCAAAAAAAAAAAAAAAAAATTACAAAAAAAAAAAAATCAGATGGGGCCACAGTAACATCATAAATATCACAACTCATTTTTACAGCCCCGCAGCCACCAGGTACACACGTGGGTGGCTGATTTATATTTCCTCAGCGGCTGCTATTGCTTGCAGCCGCCGGGTTGGGATTCCTGCCGTGCTGAGCGATCAGCAGTTATCAGCAGCATGGCAGAAACTTTGCCCGGAGACAGAGGGACCTCTGAGAGCGGCAGCTGTGGGGAGTTACTTATCCCTGCAGCTGGACACACAGTATCTGACTGGTCGCGACCAGATCATATAAAGGAACTTGCCAATGTGCTCACATCTGATGCGACCATGCCAGGCAAGTGGTTCAACTTGATATAGAACCACTACAGCAAAAAGTAAATGAAGAATAAAAGGAAACAAATTCATAAAAAGGGGTTTCAATACTTACACAATGTTCTTGTACCCCTACATGTAATGAGTCTTCTAGATTTTCCTACATATAAATTGTATGGACATCTTGAATAACTCATATGGGAAACATCACCATTATAGAATTATTTATTCTGTTTTGCTATATGTTTACACACGAAGGAAAGGAAAAATGCAGAATGTAATTTAGTTTCTTTGATTTCTGAGGATTGCTCAACAGGCTACGTGCCAACATATCTTTTAAGTTCTGAGACCTAAATATAACATCTGATCTTTTAGGAAGGATATCATGTCACGGCAAGTGACTGCATCCAACTGTTACACTGGCAGCCAAGTTTATATGCACATTCTGAGCAATAGAGCTCAGAATGTTTGTTGGTGCTATCGATGCAGGACCAATGGGGCGACTTATGAAAATTCAGTGGATTACAGATGCAGTGAGGGGTGGGTGTCTCTGTATGAATTTGAGAGTCTGTGGCATTAGCATAAACTTGCAGTCATGACCGCATTTACGTTCACCTCTGAATTAGGCCATTATGGGGAGATTTTATGGTATGGTATTTAATAATTATATATATATATATATATAACAGAGAACCCAGCACTCACCAAAGTAAACTCACTTATCCTCAACAATTCAATAAATAAATGATGGGGGTTTAGTTGGTGGATTGGCCAATGCACGGAAGCCTGTATACCGATTCAAGGTACCCCACCTTCATACAGGTCCTACACTATCACAGAGTCTTAAAACCTGACTACCACACTGCTGCATCGTCTGCCTGCTAGATGTAATGTGTACCTGCCACAGACTTTATGGCTTTTAAAGGCACACTAGTCACCTATTGCACTGGCTCAAAGATGATTGCTAAAAAACAGCTGAGACAGGTTCAGGATAATAAAGTCCACACAGGGGTGCATGAGAAAGCTAGTGGCCACGGTTAATAAGAGCTAACCGTGGCCACTAGCTTTCTCATGCACCCCTGTGTGGACTTTATTATCCTGAACCTGTCTCAGCTGTTTTTTAGCAATCATCTTTGAGCCAGTGCAATAGGTGACTAGTGTGCCTTTAAAAGCCATAAAGTCTGTGGCAGGTACACATTACATCTAGCAGGCAGATGATGCAGCAGTGTGGTAGTCAGGTTTTAAGACTCTGTGATAGTGTAGGACCTGTATGAAGGTGGGGTACCTTGAATCGGTATACAGGCTTCCGTGCATTGGCCAATCCACCAACTAAACCCCCATCATTTATTTATTGAATTGTTGAGGATAAGTGAGTTTACTTTGGTAAGTGCTGGGTTCTCTGTTTGTATTTATTAGAGCGATGTGGTCATGGGCTACATGCACCCCGCCCTGTGAGTGGTAAGTACAGCTGTGTACCCCGCTTCTGTGGTGGAGAGTGCAGTGTTACATGCACCCCACCCTGTGAGTGGTAAGTGCATAGCTGTGCCCCGCTTCTGGTGCGGTGAGTGCTGTGGTTTTTACTGTGTGTGTATATGAAGGGGTTAATCTATGGTTAGCTCTTATTAACCGTGGCCACTAGCTTTCTCACGCACCCCTGTGTGGACTTTATTATCCTGAACCTGTCTCAGCTGTTTTTTAGCACCCCTGTGTGTGTGTGTGTGTGTATATATATATATATATATATATATATATATATATATATATACACACACACACACACACACATACACGTACGTATATACATCTATCTAGAAGAGAGATAAAATTGTGAGAGAAAGTACCAATCAGCCCCTGTCATTCACACACAGTCTATAAAATGTAAGGCAGAAGCTGACTTACAGCTGGCGATTCCTCTCTGAGCTTTGATAAAATACCCCCCTTAGTTACTAATGAATTCATTAAAAAAAAAGTTGCTTATATCAGAGGAGACAAACTCTTTACAAGCTTTGACTCAATGCTTGTGTTTCATCTATGTTTCTAATGCTTGAGGGTCTGTGGTCACCCATTTCTAAATAGGTTCCCAAGTAAAAATTTCAAAACAAAAGTGGAATCTTTTAAAGAAGAAGGTAGTACAATGACAGTAATGAGGAGTTTAACATACTCAGAGGGGGAAGTATGAGAATCTATCCCTGCCACAATGGGATGTCCTTGTAGAGTAGCAAAGCTTTTATGAACTTTGAGTAAATGGGGGGGTGAAGGGAGAGAATTAAAAAAAAAAAAAAAAAAAGAAAAGAAAGTATTTTCAGGTGAGTTGGGAGCAATCTTATTCTTCACTAGTAAAAAAAAACAGCCTATCTATATCCAATTGGAGGGCTACACTTTCTAATTTCCTATCTTTAGATGTATCGCTTAATAACCTATAGACTTCACTTACATAGGGTCTTCTGATGTTTTTTGGGGCAAATATAGCCCATCACTTTAGATGGGGTGATATGCAAATGTCTGGAAGCCAGACGCCCATTTATTTTCTGCACTTTTTGCATCGAACAGTAGCAGGTTTAACTGCGCTAAAGTGTATAACTTTAGAAAGCAGTGACTGTACGGACAAAAGATTCAATATCTTCATCAATAATCTAAAGTCATTCCATTAATATCTCCATGCATTGATTTTGCTTGATGTACAGTAGACCCAACTGATTAATTTGCTGCATCTGGATGTGCTTAATTTCCTTTTCCTCCCGTCTGTGGAATCTAATACTACATGAGGTGGACTTACGTGAAGAAATATTTTATAATCCACGTAGGAGGTCCATGATCCCTCATTCTGCAACCTTGGGTCCTGTACACGTACAGTAACAAACTCCTGCAAAATAACATGAAGTTACACACATTTCACAGTTACATGATAAAACATTTCTATTAAAAAGCTGGTTTATGGGATGGAATAAAAACCTTTGAGATACTAAAAAGCTTTTAAATAGAATATGGTACGATACTTTAGTCGCTCCATCCATGCCTCTCTACTTCAATAGGGGTAATGAAACATACCATGGAGGGGGGAGGGGGGGGGGAATTCAAATGTTCCCCGCTGATGGAGCAACATCATGGAAGACACATTTCTGTTCGCCGCATCCTGAGGTAGTGAGCAGAAATGTGAGAAAGGGTCCCGTTTGGGCATCCCAAAAAGCGCGTCTCAGGAAGTACTTTACTTGCTGTTATTCGACCCCTCCAAAAAAAAAAAAAAAAATGGCCTCCAGAACATCTGCATATCAACCAGTCTAAAGTGATGAGTGCACAACAAACATCTGAATCTCCCCCACGGAGTTACTCTTTTCTTTATGCAAACATTTTTTTTATTTTTTAGAGAGAGACAGTTTTATTTACACAAAACAGTCTCCCCAACAGTATACCTGTAGCTGTGACATTGACAGTAGAAGAATTAAACAGTGCTTATGACACACAAGTTTTATGTAAGGATTAAAGTAGTGATTTTAGGTAACGGGCTGTGAAAATAATCTGCCATGTAAGTGACCGCAAGGTCCAAAACACTAGCAACTCATGGCCATCAGTACAGAGGAAATAAGGGGTCGGGGGTCTTGGATTAGATTGAACACTATTATAGTAAATCCTTGATAAATTGATGTGTTACGTAAAGGCTGTCAGGGACACATCTGGAGGATGGGCACGCATATTAGCCAAACGTGTGCTAAGAACTACGTTTCTACTCCATGTTAATTGTAGAGTTTATCATAACTGTTTCAGATATGGGTATTCCTATTGCTTAAGGGCCCTACACACTTGGTGATAATGGACGATAAACGATATCATTCAAAAACGGACGATAATAGGATTTTAATTGCCTACGGTAAATCCTTTTCTCGTAGTCCCTAGAGCAGGCATTCCCAACCACGGTCCTCAAGGCACACCAACAGTGTAGGTTTTAGTGATATCCAGGCTTCAGCACAGATGTTAAATCAAAATAACTGAGGTACTAATTAAGTCACCTGTGTTCAAGCCGGATATCACTAAAACCAGGACTGTTAGTGTGCCTTGAGGACCACGGTTGGGAAACACTGCCCTAGAGGATGCTGGGGTCCACATTGGTACCATGGGAGTATAGATAGATCCACCAGTAGCCACTGGCACTTTAAGAGTTTGAGAGTGTGGGCTGGCTCCTCCCTCTATGCCCCTCCTACCAGACTTTGGCTAGAAACTGTGCCCGAGGAGACGGACATCTTCGAGAGAATGATTTAACATAGATAGTGGCGAGATTCATACCAGCTCACACATACAAGGCATATCAAGCTAACTTTGCGTGAGAACTCAGCAACTGCTGAAACATTACTTACCAAGTAACAATGTAGTACTTAACTAAAAACAAAGTTGTACTGAACCAGATAACAATTGCAGGAAAACGAAGCGCTGGGCGGGCGCCCAGCATCCTCTACGGACTATGAGAAAAGGATTTACCAGTAGGTAACCAAAATCCTATTTTCTCTTACGTCCTAGAGCAGGGATGGGGAACCTTCGGCCCTCCAGCTGTTGTTTTACTACACATCCCAGCATGCCCTGCAACAGTTTTAGCATGGCCAAATAGCAAAACTGTAGCAAGGCATGCCGGTATGTGTAATTCAACAACAGCTGGAGGGCCAAAGGTTCCCCACCCCTGTCCTAGAGGATGCTGGGGTCCACATTAGTACCATGGGGATGTACCAAAGCTCCCAAAACGGTAGGGAGAGCGCGGAGGCTCCTGCAGAACCGATTGGCCTCTGATGATCTGAAGTTCAGTCAAAGTATCGAACGTGTAGAACTTTGCAAACGTGTTAGACCCAGACCAATTTGCAGCTCGGCAAAATTGTAACGCCGAGACACCCCGAGCAGCCACCCAGGAAGACCCCACCTTACGAGTAGAGTGGGCCTTGACAGACATAGGACACGGCAAGCCTGCTGTAGAATACGCATGCTGCATAGTGAATCTGATCCAGCGAGAGATCGTCTGCTTAGAAGCAGGACACCCAATTTTCTTGGGATCATACAGGACAAACAGAGAGACCGATTTCCTGAGACGAGCAGTCCTCTTCACATTTATATTCAGAGCCCTTAGAACAGCCAAGGACTTTGATGAAAATTGAGGAGTCAGTAGCCACTGGCACAACAATAGGTTGGTTGATATGAAATGCCAACACAACCTTCGGAAGAAACTGCTGACGTATCCGGAGCTCAGCTCCATCTTCGTGGAAGATCAAGTATGGACTTTTACAGGGCAAAGCCCCCAACTCAGACACATGTCTAGCAGAAGATAAAGCCAACAACATGACAGCTTTCTACATAAGAAATTTGACCTCAACCTCCTGTAGAGGCTCGAACCAGTCCGATTGGAGGAACTGCAACACCACGTTAAGGTCCCAAGGCGCCGTAAGTGGTACAAAGGGAGGTTGGATGTGCAGAACTCCCTTTAAAAAGGTCTGAACCTCAGGGAGGGCAGCCAATTGATTCTGGAAGGAAATGGATAGGGCCGAAAGCTGGACCTTCACAGATCCCAACTTCAGTCCCATATCCACACCAGCTTGTAGGAAGAGGAGAAACCATCCGAGATGAAACTCCACCGCAGGAAGTTTCTTGGACTCACACCAAGATACATATTTTTTTCCAAATTCGATGGTAATGTTTAGACGTTACTCCTTTCCCAGCCAGTAGCAGGGTAGGAATAACCTTGTTCAGAATGCCCTTCCGAGCTAGTATCAGGCGTTCAACCTCCATGCCGGCAAACGTAGCCGCGGTAAGTCTTGATAGGCGAACGGCCCCTGCTGCAGCAGGTCCTCCCGTAGAGGAAGAGGCCTCGGCTCTTCTTGCAGTAGATCCGCGTACTAAGCCCTTCTTGGCCAGTCTGGAGCAATGAGGATCGCTTGAACCCTTGTTCTCCTTATGAGCTTTAGAACTCTTGGGATGAGCGGAAGTGGAGGAAACACGTAAACCGACTGGACCTATGGAGTCAGTAGAGCGTCCACCATCACTGCTTGCGGGTGCCTCGACCTGTAACAATACCGCTGAAGCTTCTTGTTGAGACGAGAGGCCATCATGTCGATCTGGGGTACGCCCCAAAGATCTGTTGACTCCTTGAACACCCCGAATGGAGATCCCACTCCCCTGGATGGAGATCGTGTCTGCTGAGGAAGCCCGCTTCCCAGTTATCTACTCCCGGAATGAAGATTGATGACAGCGCCAACGTGTGCTTTTCTGCCCAGAGGATGATTCTTCTTACCTCTGCCACAGTAACTCTGCTCTTCGTTCCGCCCTGTCGGTTTATGTAAGCCACCGTTGTCACATTGTCCGACTGTACTTGAATGGCCCGATTTCTCAGAAGATGGGCCGTTTGGAGAAGACCATTGTATACGGCTCTTAGTTCCAGAATGTTTATCGGCAGGCCGGCTTCCAGACTTGACCACCTTCCTTGGAAGGTTTCCCCTTGGGTGACTACGCCCCAGCCCCGGAGACTTGCATCCGTGGTTAGAAGGATCCAGTCCTGAATCCCGAACCTGCGGCCCTCCAGAAGGTGAGGTAATTGCAGCCACCATAGGATTGAAATCCTGGCCTTTGGCGACAGATGCATTCTCTGGTGCATGTGTAGATGGGATCCCGACCACTTGTCCAGGAGATCCAGTTGGAAGGACCGAGCGTGAAACCTCCCGTACTGCAGAGCCTCGTAAGAGGCCACAGTCTTCCCCAGATGGCGAATGCACTGATGAACTGACACCCGGGCTGGCTTCAGGACATCCCGCACCATCGTTTGAATCACCAACACCTTTTCCTCAGGGAGAAAAGACCCTCTGCACCGCCGTGTCGAAGATCATTCCCAGAAAGGACAACCTCCTAGTTGGTTCCAAATGTGATTTTGGAAGATTCAGGTCCAAACCATGTTCCCTGAGAAGCTGGGTCGTGAGTGTTCTGGACCGTAGCAGCTTCTCCTTGGACAATGCTTTATCAGCAGATCGTCCAGATACGGAATTATGTTCACCCCCTGTCTGCAGAAGAGAATCATAATTTCCGCCATCACCTTGGTGAATACCCTCGGTGCTGTGGAGAGGCCGAATGGGAGGGCCTGGAACTGAAAGTGACAATCCAACAATGCGAATCGAAGATAAGCTTGATGCGGCAGCCAAATTGGAATGTGGAGGTACACATCCTTGATATTCAGGGATACTAGGAATTCCCCCTCCTCCAGACCTAATATCACTGCCCTTAGAGACTCCATTTTGAACTTGAACTCCCTCAGAAAGGGGTTTAGGGATTTTCAGAATGGGCCTGACCGAACCATCCGGTTTCGGTACCACGAAAAGGTTCGAATAGTAACCTTTGTTTTGCATATGAGGTGGTACTGGCACAATGACCTGTGCCTCCACCAACTTCTGGACTGCTTTTTGCAGGACAGTCCTGTCTGCCAGCAGAGCTGGCAAGCCTTGAAAAATCAGTGAGGAGGGAGATTTTAAAATTCCAGCCTGTACCCCAGAGACACAATATCTTGCACCAAGGGGTCCAGGCCGGAGGACAGCCAGACATGACTGAAATGTCTGAGTCTCGCTCCCACCGGCCCCACCTCCGAGGCGTGCAGTCCACTGTCATGCGGAGGACTTTGGTGTACCTGAAGCAGGTTTCTGTTCCTGGGAACCTGCAGCCGCAGGTTTCTTGAACTTGGGCTGACCTCTCCGAAAGAAGGTGCTGGACGGCTTGGCCTTTCTGGACTTGGTAGACCGAAAGGGCTGTGATGTAACTGAAGTTTACAGGGTTTCTTCGGAGCAGGTGTAGCTGAGGGAAGAAAGGGTGACTTACCAGCCGTAGCTGTGGATACCCACGCATCTAACGCTTACCCAAAGAGAGCCTGACCTGTGTAGGGTAGGGTCTCCACACTTCTCTTGGATTCCGCGTCGGCAGACCACTGGCGCAACCACAGTCCTCAACGAGCTGATACTGACATGGAAGAAATTCCCGCAGGCATGGAACCCAGGTCTTTCATGGATTCTACCAGAAATACTGCCGAATCCTGAATGTTACGTAAAAACAATTCAACATCACATTTCTCCATAGTATCCAAGTCTTCAAGTAACGTGCCTGACCAATTTACTACGGTGGTCATTCCGAGTTGTTCGCTCGCTGCCGATTTTCGTAGTGCAGCGATCAAGTGAAAAAAACTGCAAAAATGCGCATGCGCATGGTACTCAGCGCGCATGCGCTAAGTACTTTCACACAAAACTTTGTAGATTCACACAAGCTCGAGCAACGTTTTTTCATCACTCGAGTGATCGTAGTGTGATTGACAGGAAGTGGGTGTTTCTGGACGGAAACTGGCCGTTCTCAGGGAGTGCGCTAAAAAACGCAGGCGTGCCAGGTAAAAACGCAGGAGTGGCTGGAGAAACGCAGGGCGTGTTTGTGACGTCAAACCAGGAACTAAACGGACTGAGGTGATCGCAGTCTAGGAGTAGGCCTGGAGCTACTCAGAAACTGCAGCAAATTATTTAGTAGCAGTTCTGCTAATCTTTCGTTCGCAATTCTGCTAAGCTAAGATACACACCCAGAGGATGGTGGCCTAGCGCGTGCAATGCTGATAAAAGCAGCTAGCGAGCGAACAACTCGGAATGAGGGCCTATAGCTTTAGCAATCCAAGCACTGGCAATAGTGGGACGTAGTATTGCCCTAGAAGCCATGTACATGGATTTGAACGTATTATCAATTTTACGATCAGCTGGCTCTTTCAAGGCGGTAGATCCTGGAACAGGTAAAACCATCTTTTTTGAGAGTCTGGATACAGACGCGTCAACAATAGGTGGGTTTTCCCATTTTTTCCTATCCTCTACCAGGAAAGGAAATGCTGCCAGAACCCTTTTAGGTATCTGGATTTTTTTATCCGGGTTTTCCCAAGCCCTTTCAAATACAGCATTTAATTCCTTTGACGCAGGGGAGGTTAGCGAGGCTCTCTTATTTTAAGTGAGGAAAGCCTCCTCAACCTGCTCGGGTGTTGTATCAGCAATATTCAACATATCCCTAATAGCCTCTATCATCAACTGCACCCCTTTTGCAAGAGATGCAGCCCCCTGCAACACATCCCCGTCACCATCTGCAGTATCAGAATCTGCATCATCCTGCATGATCTGAGCAAGAGCACGTTTATGTGTATATACAGTGGGGAGCAGGGCCGTAACTAAGTGTGTGCCAGGTGGGCCTGGCACACAGCGCAGTTGCCCTGAGGGCGCACGGCCAGCGGCATGTAATGAGTCAAATTGACTCATTACATGCTGCCTCTGCTGTGTGCGCCGCCACCGCGCTGTGGAGGAGAGAGCAGCGCAGAAGAAGGAGGGGGACTGGAGCCGCAGCAGCGCTATTTCATTGGTAGTAAGCGCCGCTGCAGCTGTCCCCTCACCTTCCGTATTGGCTGCCCGGCGCTGCTGTGGATGCTGGAATGGAGGAACCGCATCCCAGCATCCATAGCACGAGGAGCCTGTCAGCAGGGAGATGGTAAGTATATATCTCTCTCTCTCTCTCTCTGGGACACCGTCTGCCGTACTGTGTAAAAAAGGGGGACGCTGTCTGCCGTACTATGTACAAAAGGGGGACGCTGTCTTCCGTACTGTGTAAAAAAGGGGGACGCTGTCTGCCGTACTGTGTAAAAAAGGGGGACGCTGTCTGCCGTACTGTGTAAAAAAGGGGCTCTACCTGGTGTAGTCGCGCTACTGTGCAGCGTAATTTGAATAATGGAGACTACTGTGCACCGTAGTATGAATTGAAATTATTTTGTGGCCACGCTCCTTCCCCATGAAGCCACGCCCCTATGGCGCGCACTGCCCCTATCTTACATATAGGGGGGCGCCAATGTCATTTCTTGCACACAGCGCTAAAATGCCTAGTTACGTTACTGGTGGGGAGCCCTGATGTGCCAGAACTGGGCCAGACTTCCACAGAGTTCTGTAAAGCTTGAGTTGCAGATTCATTTTGTGCAACCCTATTTGAAATCTGAGAAATCATAGATTTGATAGAGGATATCCACTAAGGTTCCCTTGCTGGAATCGGTGCTAAACCAGTGCAATCCTGATTACATGGAATGGGATTCATCCTGAGAGGACATATCCTCTGCAGCATATGACACAGAGTCCCTGGACATTGCTTAATGGAGACCACAGACAGAGTTTCACCCCCCAGAATGGCAAGAGAGAGACAGAGATTGGAGCCAAACCCCACACAGCGCTTTTAATATAAAGGGAGACCCCCTATCAGCGCTGACTGCGCACCTTAATAGGTTACACAGTCGTTTTGCAGCCTCCCCCCCCCCCCCTAGAACCCCCTGGTACCGCGATAGATAGCTGGAGTTGTGTGGAGGGACTTGCTCTTCACTGACAGCATTGTGCAGGCAGGAAAATGGCGCTAAACGCTGCTGGGTCCGCT